>NW_027675131.1:0-282911 GCF_904066995.2 Poecilia reticulata | reverse complement strand
TGAACAATTTCAAACATTCCCTTGATTTATGTGTTCCAAAAATATTTACAGATAATATCAATTACTTTCTCATTGTGAAAGTAGAATGCAATCTGTAGAGACTCACACAGAGAGAGAAACAGCAGTTAGACAATTTTATTGGACCGAGAATTTGGCGCTCGACACCGGCGGAAGACCTGCGAGCCGAGAATTGCAGCGAGCTTGAATGATCGGCTCGAACGAAGCTCAGAGGTCTTCCCCGGACCAGTCACTGGTGGTGGAGCGGAGCTTGGAGAGAGGAGTCTTGAGGGGACCTGGAGGCATCTGGGTGGCTGGTGGTGGAAACGGGGATGAGGTGGGTTGAAGCAGGGCTGAAGCGGGTGGATCTGTGGTTGCTTCGCCTTTTGAAGGATCTCTTGCCAGGTGATTGGATGAGGTAGAGAGGTGGTGCGTCCTGATTGGTTGGGATGAAGCCGTGGTGATAAGTGATGCCGGAAGAGTCTTACAGGTTGAATTTCCCCTAGGGCTACATTTTTAATTTGAGTTTCTGTGATAATTTCAGCTCCTGCTAATTTATGCTTTTTGTTACATTTCACTATTCAACATTTTTAAAGTTCAGGTTTTGTACAAATTTTGGCTTCTGTTAATTAGTATAAATTAGTGGAATGACTATTTTTCTAAAACACCACTTAAAGTGTATTTATAGTTTAACACTTCCCACTTTGACATAATTAGATTCATAATAATGAACTGACAGTTTAAATATGCTGAACCATGTATTAAAAACATACTTAAAAAATACATTGTTTATATAGCTTTGATAGATTTGAATATGGTCTCCAGTAACAAAAAAGCGTGTTATGATCGAATAAATAGGTTGATACGTCATCGTGACTGCTAATAACGCTGAGTGGGTGGACCGCTCCAAGATGGCCGCCCTAAATCTCGTCAGCGACAATAGTGAGAGCGGTCACTCTTCACAGTCACAGAGCGCTGTTCATGACAGTGTTGAAGAAGCAGTGCTATTTAGTAAGACTTACATCTAATACATTTTGAACTTTGAACAAAAGCCACAGTAAAGCATGAATACGATCCTGTAATTTCCTGCTTGGAATTACAGGATCGTTTTAGCGTTCGTGTTGCGTTTAAATGGGGCTCGGAAAACTGATTATGACCTGCTAAAATTGGATTAACAGTTGTGACTACTGAAAGGAAGTGTACCTAAGGCATAGATATTGGAAGTGCGGGGAAGAAAAGAAGAAGAAAAAAGGACCTTTCAGCAGAGATGTGGAATGACTGGGCGCAGAATTTCTAATAAAATGCCCGCAATTGCTGACGGGCCCGGTTCGATGTGCGGGGTGTGACTGTTGCAGGCAGCCAATCAGAAATCACTGAGTCATAAAAAATTAAGGGAATCCCAAACAACGAACAGCTGACAGCAACCGAGAGTCCGGTGGACATTATAGAGGGATGACTGCAGTTATATACGGAAACAAGTGAATAAATGATGACAATAAGAAATATATATATATATATTATATATATATATATAATATATTATATATAATATATATATATATATATATATATATAATTAATATAATATATATATTATATATATATATAACACACACACACACACACACACACAAATATTTTCTGGAGCGATTAACGATTTATACTGTCCTCCTTGTGAAAGTAAAAAAAATTAATCACGACTGTAAGTCGAATCTGGCTACTGACTGTAAAGGCTGCATTCCTTATTTGATTGGATGTGAAGACGCTCGTGAGCGCTGCATGTAGGCTATAAATACGTTCCATCCAAATCGCCGTTGTCCAGCATTTCCAGAGTTTTGTCTAAATTCTTAATTTCTGGGTTATTTGCTATGTTCATATGTTTCGAGCTACAGGTAAATGTAATAACATTGAATCGGAAGTAAAATGTTACAAATTTATTTATTGACATTGTTTCATGACGTGTAATCGGGAGCCGCCCACCTCGGTCCAACGGGTGGATAGTTAAGCGGGCCAGCCCGTTGAGTTGTAGCAACCAGCCTTAATGTTTAGTTCTATCGGCCCCTAGGTGAGATTTAAAAGGCGTTCTTAAGTCGGTGGTTCCTAGATAAAAGCATTAAATAATAAATAATAATAATCTAATAACTAACTTCTATAGTTAAACCGGTGGCGCCACCACCAGTTTTAACTTGCCGTTAAAACTGCCGTTGGGCGGAGGTTAAACTACCTAACAGTTAAAACTGAATGTCCGTTTATTAACACTGTTAGGTGAAGCCTAACTGTGACTTCTTTGGAACAAACGGTTCAGCCGTTGAATACTGAATACTGAATACAGGATTTTGGTTCAACGGCTAAACCGTTTATCAGGTGTTTATCTGCTGTAAAGTGTTGAACAGCTCTTTAACCATTTGCCTGTTCAGTTGAAACTGCTGTTTATTGGTGGTAAACAGCTTCTTCGCTTTAATATGTGTCCTTTGCCCATTAAAGCGGGCTGAGGAGGTGACACTGTTGACTCTTGATGGGGTTTGTAATACTGACATTTTGTTTCTGTCCTTCACTTCCCTAGGATGGCTCTATCTACCATAATAAACCGCGCACAATCGCCGATCTACAGGCCACCACCAGTAAACATCGCAGTTATAAAGATAAGAGAGGAAGAAAAAGTAATTAGCTGGCAGTAAAGGAGGGTAAAGCAAAGGTATTACAGAAAAAGAAAAATCAAATTCTAACTGTCACAGATGGGCAACGATTGGAAAAATAATTATATTTGAAAAAATTCAAAAACCTTTGTGAGGGCCAATCTTATGTATGAGGACTACGCTCTCAGGGGCTCGGAGCCGCCCTTATCATTAACGTCACTCCCGCCACGCAATTTTATAAAGGGCCGAAGGTGAACATCACTCCAAGCTTTTACAGAAAGCAGAGGCCATTTTAAACCCAGCAGCACCAATGGCCCATCTGGAGAAGCAGCAGAGTCAAAAGGACTGATGACGGTGCAAGGGAAATTGTGGAGGTAGGATTTTCTATATTCTTAATTTTTCATAAGAGAGGACTTAATTTGCTAACTGTAAATCTCAACTGGTAGAAGATAACATGAAGGCCCCATTACAGAACAATATGCGAACTCTAAAAGTACTTTTCTTTGTACTTCTCAGTTGCTGCGTCAGGCTGTGATGTCGGGAAAATGATGGTGCCAATCCGGACAGTGCGGCTGAAAGAGGTATAATAACTTGTTTAAGACTGTTCAAAGCTGCAGTTGTCATTTATTTTTAAAACAAATAATATTTGGATAAAAAAAGGTAAGTGCCTAAGGAAATGGTGTGTGTGTGTGTTGTGTGTGTGTGTGTGGTGTGTGTGTGTTGGTGGTGTGTGTGGGGTGTGTGTGGTGGTGTGCGTGTGTGTCAAGTTCATGACATAAAACCAGCTTTTGTGTCATGAACCAGCTTGCATGTGATTTTGCAGCGTCTGGTCAGAAAGGTAGATTGTGGGTTTTGTTTGTTTGTTGACTTTTTGAGAACTCTTGGATAAATCTCTAATTTTTTGTCAATAATTCTTTTAATTACAGGGCAGCTGCACAATGCCCATCTCCCTTTGGAGGAAGCAACCCTGGTGGAACTGGCAATTGGCCAACAGGTCAAAATTACACATGTTCGGTGCCAGGATTCTGGCTATGGATTACAGCTGCAAAGCACAACCTTTACAACAATTCAGGTATGTTGTCATTCCTGAAGAAGTAAATTATTTTAAGTAGATTTAGACATTTAAAGCAAAATGTGCATATATTTAAAATTGAGGCATTCTAATAAATTATTTGCTAAACTTTGGAGATATACACAAAGTGTGAAAAGTGCCACTGCTCAGAGCTAACCTTGTAATTTTTTGTCAACTTCAAAATTATGGAATGGCTTATTACATATTTTGATATCCTGGAAACCATTCAATATTTTCTGACTCAAGTCTATTATGCTTGCCAAAAGAAGACTTAAATAAAGGAGAAACAACAATTAACATAAATGCACCACAAATCTGGAACCAACATCCACAATGTTAATGTTTTTGATGATGGTGTGTGACCAAATGTCATGCTTGTTGTTGTTGCTTCATTTACAGTTGCTGACTGTATGATATTTTATTATATGAATACTTTGAACTTGCTGATTGCTGAAATGCACAAAACAAATGATCTGGACTTAAAAAACATAAACCTGAAGGAAATAGCATATGTAGCAAAAGATCAAACAAGTTGCTACTGTTATTTGACATTTAACCTTGGTGTTGTTTTCCTTTTTGTTCTCATTTTTAGATGATAACATGAAAATTGACATACCTGATTATATTTCTAATATAAATACTATATTTTTGTACTGTATTAACAGGAAAAAATGGAAGACAAAAAAGCGGCTGTCGTCATTGGTGTCATGGACACTGAAGACCAAAACGAAAAACATGTCCTCCTGGACAGTGATGAAGTCTATCGGATTGCTGCAGATTTGTGGAGTCCTTTGATGAAATGCTGGAAGACGGGAGCCTTGTGTGGATATTGAGGTTCACGGAAATGAGATAAAAAAATAATCAAAAATAATTGCAATTTAAATAAATGTTTTCAGTTCAGTTTTTCAACTTTTTTTCACTATTAAATTTTGACTAATCTCTGTTTATGCTTTTTAAAGGTATTTGTGTGTTTCACTCTTGAAATTTCAGGTCTTTTAGAATTTTTTTGCTTGCTTGTTTATAGTTCATAAAATAATCAGTTAATCTGTTCAAATTAAATTGGTGATTACTATTGAATGACACTTTCTTCATATAACATAAACTTTGGTCATGACATTTACACCATATATATATACAAGTGGAAATCCTTCACATATTCAGTGATTGTGAGTCTGAAAAGTAGTATGATGAAATTTAACTTATACAATCATATCCCTTTTCATGCATTAATTCACAACGTTTTCTGCCTGTTTTAAATATTCTCAACTCTTCCGGCGCTAGAGGGGTAAAATGAATTAAACTTCACTTTTTGACTTTTTTTCAGGTTATTCAGGTATGTGTGTGTGTGGTGTGTGTGGTGTGTGTGTGTGTGGTGTGTGTGCGTGCGTGCGTGTTTGGTGTTTGTGTAATTAGACTCTGACGGTGAGGCTGTGAACCTGCTGTGTTGTGCTTAAAGTAAAGAGAGAAAACGTTAAAGTACAACTGAAAACCACGTATTCCTTTAAGTCTGTAACAGCGCAGCTACTGTAAAAGATCTGAAAAAAGTCGGTTAGCAAGTTGCTAACATGTAAACAATTGCAGTTCCTTTTGCGGCAGAAGTTGTGCCCATATATTATACAAAGTTTCAAACCTTCATTTACACCATATACATGCAAAATGTACCATTGTGCACTGTGTAATATACATAACAATGAACTGACAGCTCTTTCTATGACTCCTCACATTGTGATGAAATCACGCACAAATCAGAGACTAAATTGCAGCAAAATTTTCCTACCATCTCAAACTTAAGATTCCTCGCTCAAAGCATTAAAATTATATAAATTCTACTATAAAGTAAGAGATCACAATAAAAATACCACTTTTATCAGTTCCCAAAACGTGGGTTTTCTGCACAGTCAGGTGGAGAAATCCCCTCCGCACCATTTAGCTTTTAGTTTCCACGCACGAAGCAGGAAGATAACGGGAGGGTAATCAGCTTGGCTCGGTGATCTTTGAAGCAGGAGCGCCGTTGTTAGCACCTCATTCAGAGCTGCTAAAAATTTATTCAGAAGCATGGGAGGGGGTTTCAGGTGAATTTCGACCCTGACGTGAGGTTACAAAGCCAATATTTTTAAAGTATCCATAGTTAAGAGTCTTCTCTGTGTCAAGTCATACCGAACATTGTCGGTCAGCCGACCGAAAATTTACTTTCTACACCGTATTTGATGACAGGGCATGTAAATGGACACGCCCCTTTAATCCGTCAGCTGATTTTAATTAGCCGGAAAACCATAACATTTTGGGCAAAAATTGTATGCCGGATAGTTTTTGAAGGATGAAAGCCTTTAGCGGACCATAAAAATAAAAATAAAAAACACGTGTAGCGGTTTTTTTACGGAGAAATCCAAACCTGAGAGTATTGCTCAAATAGATAATGACAACCCAAACAAGCGAGAGGTCCATATTGAAAATGACAAAACCATTAACATTTCTGTTGATGAGAAGAGACGCAGATACAAGGGCAAAACAATATAATTATTGTTAATATATGAATCGAAGTGTCAATCTTCCTACCTAAGTGTCTTTCTACTTTTTTGCATTTCAGCAGCAGTCATTCAGAAAATATGTATTCTCAAGAGTGCATATTTGCAATTCTTATAATTCTCATAGCCATTCTTCAAGACTATCTCTTGAAGCATATATATATATATATATATATATATATATTAATCATTATTTATTTGTGACATTATTAATAATTATTTACTTGTCTTTGTATAGTTACATAAATATGTATTGCTATTGTAACCGGATCCTTTTCTGCGTTGTGCTGGTTTTTGAGTGAATGGACCGTGAGACAGTTTCTTTCAAGCGGATGATTTCTCGGTTTATACAGACAAAACAACCTTGTTATAGGCTGCCCGCTCCAAGTCCTACACCAAACAAAAGTATAAAACAAAAATTAACTTATAGATCATAAATAAACTGAATGTATTTAGATGGAAAAATGAAAAGCACACACCTTTCCCGCAGGACACAGACATGTCAAAAGGGGAGGGGCTAAGGGGCGCAAACAATTTAAAGACAATACCACAGAAGAAGAAATAAAACGGAGGGGCTTCAGATCTTAAAATAACACGGTTAAAACAATGACAGAGGTGTTTCAGTAAGATAAGGACCAAGACAAATAACCAAAAGAAGACATTTTATGTAATTATAATAAAGAGAATTACAACCAGGTTACATTATTACTAAATAATTTATTAATTTATGAACGGCTGTGCTTTGTAATTTGCTCTTCATACATCAATATCAGAATATTCTATTCCTATTCTATTGTTATAGCCACTAATCATATTTAAATATGCTGAACTATGTAATAAAAACATACTTAAAAATACAATTGCTTATAAAGCTTTGACAGATGTTTGAATATGGTTTCCAGTAACAAAAACGCGTGTTATGATTGATTAAATGGCTGATACGTCATCGTGACTGTTAAACACATAACGCTGAGACTCATCAACACTCATCAACAGAGCGCTGTTCATGACAGTGATGAAAAAGCAATGCTATTTAATAAGACTTAAATCTAATACATTTTGAACTTTGAATAAAGCCACAGTAAACATGAGTAACGAAGGGAAATAAGGAGTATATCTGATTTTGAATCTAATTATTTAAATTTTGCTTAAATGGTTTGCACCTCCGGTTTGCACCTGTGTTTTGTGTAATCCTAGCCCGCCGTTAATTTTATTAACTGCGGGATGAAGAAAAAAGACCTATAAGTATGGATGTGACCATGACTCTGAGGTGGATAATTTCTCCCAATGCCCGCTTTTGCCGACAGTCCTGCTTTAGTGTGTTAGTTGTTATGTCTGTGGCGAGAACAAGAGCACAAACAAGAACACGTTAACCTGCCACGGCTTTATGGACATGCGCAGTTGAGTGGCTTTAAGTGGCGTTCAATGAACGTCACCAGCATTTGATGAGCGCCTCTCCACAGTAAATTACATTTATATTTTCTATTAATATTTTTTATGACAGTGATGAAGAAGTAGTGTTATTTAATAACAATTTATGCCAATACATTTTGAACTTTCAACAAAAGTCACAGTAAGGCATAAGTAACGAAGGGAATTAATAATTAGTCTATATAATTTTGAATGTTATAATTAATTCTAATTCGATAAAAAATAAATGCAGTTCAAAATGTTTGTTTCAAAACCCGAATTGTACATGAGACTTAAAATTGGTGCCAAATCTTTCTTGAATTGATTTACAAGCATGTAAAAGCCACAGTCGTAATCGAAGTGGAAATATCCGAGTCCTCCTGAATGCCTCTGACACATGACGTGACGTTCTTTGCCGTTACGTTCTCACTTCTTCGTTTGTCCCCAACAGGTAAGCGGTGTGTTATTTGGGTCTGTCGTGATAATAAATTATAAACAATGAGAGACGGTTTCCTTGTCAAATAGTTATTACATAATTGCTTCTTAAGTGTGGCTGTAACTTAATAAAGCTGAAAGCCGCTATACGGAGTTTTTTCTGATAGCAAACAATCATTAGCATATGCTAAAATTGACGGTATCACTCGTATGAAACCTGTCCATTCAGATTGCAGAGGGTATTTCCAATTGACTTAATTTATAACCATGTATGTTAGTATTTGTCTTCATGATCAGCTTCTATTCAGCTAAATATGTATAAATTGCTACGGTAACCTCGGAGTTGATTAGACTTTTCAGTTCAACTGAAACGGACTGTCAGCCGTCAAGAGGCTGTTAGACAAACGTTGCTTTGTTCTTGGGTTGTGACTTGCAGAGCTGGCTTGCAATAATCAGAAAATGTAAGAGATGAAAGACGGTTTCATTCTTAAAGATATTAATAATCGCTTCTTAACGAATCGCCATACCATAATGAAGTTATAAACCGCTAACCCTCCTATTTCTGATGGGTGCCGACCGTTAGCATGATATGCTATCATTGACGCCTACTATATGTCTTAACTGAAAACCATTCTAAGTGTTAACTGTTGGAATTCACCTAAATATACACAACGTGTTGTGTATTTTCTGATCAAGTCAATAATTGTGAGATAACACACAGTGTCTTTTCACAGATGAAAGAAAACTGCTCACCAGCGTTCTTTGCCTGGTAAGTACATTGCAAAGTTCAGCAGCCTGTCGAGCGCAAATGTTTTTAACAATAATTTGGAAATATACGATTAGACAGTGACAATGTGGAAAACCTGAATGTTTTGACAGTTTCATTCTGAACCAACATTTTATGAACACAGAAATCTCACAAATTGGACTGAAAATATTTAAAGCTTTTTAGCAAACTTCCTCATTTTGTTGAAATATTTTCTGGCTACCATCTTTGTGCACTAAACAAATGTGTAACAAGGTGGTGATCTTATGAGCTGTCTAAAATCCATATACATTACAATCTTAGTATCTAAAAACAGACTCGATGTCTTTTTAAAAATCCTCTTAGACAGAACCTTGTCTGAAACATAAATAAGGTAATAGTGTCACTCCCAACTCTTCATTGCAATAGAATTTCAAATGCACTATTAAAATGGCCCTATTAGGGACAGATGCTCACAGCAGAAGCAGAGTGATGCAAACATAGGACTGCTGCTTTTTACGTTAGTCTGTTTTGTCTATGTGCCTTTGTTAAATAAATTCAATAAATTTAACTGTTATTTCCCTCCTTTCAGACAACCTAGATATTTCCACCAAATTCTGCTCAGTGAGGTGAGTACTAGCAGCATGTGGCTTTATTTGATTTAAAAAAGTTAGCTGAAACGTCCAGAAATGTCTAGATCAAAGCAGCTTGTGTACAGAGGACAAAGAACCTTAGCAGATATGTGTGTTCTGGACTCCTGAAGGTTTTCTGGTCAGCTATAACAAACTGTTTCTACTCTCCCTCACAGAGAGAAGTGGACCCAAACACCTTTCTCCCTGGTGAGCGGATGTTTCAACGTGGATCAGCCGAGCTGTCACAGCTGATCCAACTTGACTCACACACAATTTGAATAAAATCATGTCCACAAACATTTGCTTTAAATTAGATTCAAACAGGATATGTTGGTTATGCTCACATGACGACCCTGTTGTCCAAAACCCTGTAAGAAACATGACTCATACTGCAACAACCCTCTGAGTTGTTTTCTGGACTCATGATGAGGTTTTCTGTCACTCACTTTAATCTCTGTGATGAAGAAGGTCAAGTCAACATTAAATTCTGCTAAAGCAACTGGTCTTTTATCTGTTGGTATGCTGGGATGCATCTTATTTCAGTAAGAATATCATAATCTACATTCATTGAACTATTTCAATAAAGGTCATGAAAACACAGCAACAACCCAATTCACACCACAAAGCTTAGTTCACAATAGTAGTAGGTATGAATCTCTTCACAGTTTGAACCTTTTCAGATGAAATCTGACCCAGAAGCTGCTCTGTTGAGAAGTTTCATTTTGATGTCTATTGGCTGTTCTTTGTCTCGCAGGTGTTCCACGGACCCTCTTTTCTAACCACTGTCGGAAGCATTTTAATTTTCCAACTGTGTTTTTCCTTTCCTCTTCCTTCCAACATATCTGGAAAACCATTTACTGTGCATTTTACTATCCCATCCCTAAACTCTCCTACGAATTTCTTCAAAAACCAGCATCCCAATAGGTGGCCTGGTTTTTCCGAATTCAGGAGCCTGGTTTACCAGTAACCAGAGTTCCCTTTATTTCTTCAACCATCAGTTTACTGCCAAATTGATGTTTGCCTGTCTCTCTTAATCTAGTTTACCAGTAACTAGATCTGTTTTCCACTCACATCTTACGTCCTGTGACCTCTGAACAGTTCTTCTATTGATTTTGTGACATGAATTTTGTGGCATTGATTTTGTGGCTATATATTGAGAAATCCTACTTCTATCGAGTTCATCAGTAACTCATCTGACTATCATTGAGAATCTGAGAGAATCTCCCCTCTCACTGCTCTGTCTTTCCTGTCTACCTCTCTCCACCGTAAGAGTAAATAACTGGGAAGCTTCACACATCTAAGACGTCATTTTTGAGTAATCTCTTAAGTTTGAAAAGCTTCCATTTAAAAATTGGCCAAAATAATTACTCAAAACAGGTCAACTAAAAACTTGATCTGTATAAATTTTGAAATTGAAAGCAAAGTTTGCTTTCTGCTGAACTACATTGCTCCAATTCTAATTGGACTTAAGTAAAGCTCTGGTCTTGTCTGACAAAATATATTTATAGAGCACTATTGGCATAAAGTCAAAAACAGTAAAAAGAAAAAACGTAAAACTTTGATATTTCTAAGACGTCTTTTTGAGTAATCTGATTTGGACCTGAAGTTTAAAAACACTTCTATTTCAAAATTGGATTATAATTTTCTATTTTAAATAATTTCTGAAACAGATCAACTAAATACTTGATCTGTATACATTTAAAAACTGAAAATTAATCTTCTGAGCTAAATCTTTATTGAACAAAATTCCAATTGGACTGAAGTAAAGCTCAGTTTTTATCTGAGCTGCCTAATTCGTGTTCCTGCTTGCTGCTACTGACGTTGGACTGAACTTCAGGTTTGTTCACAGGTTTGTACTGACTAGCTATTCAACACTAATACATTGATTGTAAGTGCATTGGTGTAGTTTTGTGTTGTATCTGCTTATCTTGAGATAAAAAGATCAACAACGACCATTGGAGTTGCTGTTTCCTGCCTGACCTGTCCAGAAGTCTAAACAACAATGCCCAGAAAGAATCAGCGTTCCCAGGCTCAGAAGCTCAGATGGCAGAAGGAGAAACAGCCTCAGAGCGATAAAGTGACAGGTACTGACTCGGAGAACAAGTCAGTTGGAGAGTCTTTTGAACGACAGCAGGTAAACAATATAAGTGAAAACAGTTTATCCTCTGTGACACTATCTAATGGAAACACTGCCAAACCAGTATTTCAGCATAATGCAAGAGATACAAAAAGTGCATCACAAATGTCTTATGCTGACATGGTGAAAAGGGGACGTGGTTCAGCTCAGCAGTCTCGAGTTAATGTAGAACTTCAGCCATCAGTGATAAATGTGTGTGCCTCACGGAGTCAAGATTCGTTAAAATATGGAAAATACAGGAACAGTCAGTGTATGGCAAACAGTTTGGTTTTTCTGGCTTTTTTCCATGAGAATGAAACAATTACCAGACCAGATCTTGACCTCATTCTGGATAAAGGTGATGCCGTGTACAGACAGGCTAGAGAAAGATTTCCTCGTAGCATCCATTTGGCAACTGATGAACTACCAAATGAGGTACTGGCACGCAGGTCAACATATCAGATCGCCATGACTCCAGTACCCGTATGTGGAACATTTGGAGGTGGACAGAGTTTTCCAAGCCTGGAAAAAGCATTGAGACAATTGTCATCAGATGTACAATATGGGCTGCTGATCATGTCAGGCTTGGCCATTGGGGTTTTTAGAAGCAGATTTGGTGAGTATGGATACTTTGACCCACACACAAGGAACAAAAATGGAATGCCAATGACATGCAATCTTTTAAACTTTGGCACAGCAGTGATGCTGAAATTTTCCCGTCTTAGTGACATGATTCACAGATTAAAATCAGTGTACACAATGCTTAATGTTCCATCATCTTGTGCATTTGAACTCCAGCCCCTCTCATTTTACCAGAGAGACGCTTCAGACACAGTTGGCACCTCTCCACTGTTAAATGAATCGAGACACCAACTGCTGTTCAGCAAGAGTTGAGTCTGCTTCCCTGACACAAAACATTCCTGCTCTTGAGTCAAACATCAATGTTGAAGTCATGTGTCCTGTTGCAAGTGGTCCTTCTGATGATGTAATTGAAGGTGTATCTAATGCAGTTAGTTTTATGTCGTCTGTCACACAAGAAAATATAGTACTCCCCATTTCCAGTGAAACAAAAAATGCAACAAGTGCACTTTTGGAAATGTCTTTGAAACTGTCAAAGTACCCTAAAGCGAAAAGACAAAAGATGAAGATGAGACTACTTAAGGCAGAGATACCGAAACAAAGAAAAGAGAATCAAAAAAGGAAGGAAAGAGAAAACTATGCATTAAGCGAGTCCTTCAGAGCAAAGAAAATATCTTATTCTCACAGGAATTTTCAAAACAACCCTGAAAGGAAGCAGAAGAAAAACCTGTACATGAAAAATCTGTATAGACAGAGTTATGAGTTTAAAGAGAAACAGAGATCACGCATCAGAACAGCATACAAAGAGAATGAAAATTTAAACAGAGACAAAAATACTATGTGAGTAATTTATACAGAAATAATCCTAGATTTCAGGAACGACAGAAAAGCTACATCAGAAATTTATATAGAAATAATCCTAGATTTCAGGAACGACAGAAAAGCTACATCAGAAATTTATACAGAAATAATCCTAGATTTCAGGAACGACAGAAAAGCTACATCAGAAATTTATACAGAAATAATCCAACATTTAGACAGAGACAGAGGTCTTATATGACTGAGCTTTATGCAAAAACAGAGAATTCAGGCTCAGACACAAAGAACTGATGAAATCCCTAATGAGAGACAATAAAGACAGTTCATTCAGGATGCTGCAAAAGAACAGATGTGCACTGAATGTAAAAAGAAAATACAGACAGATGAAAAGATTCCCTCAGAGAGAAACGGAGAATCTTGAAACACGTTGCACAAACTAATACGCCAGAGAACAGACTGATTAATGAAGCCATTTCAGTTTTCAGATAAATATAAAGCTGGCCCACTTATGTGTGCACTGTCTGTCACAAGTCCTCGTTTCCCAACCAAGTGAACTCTGTAAAAGGTCAATTATTAAAGAAACCAGATGTGGTTAACAGTGTTAGACAGGCAAGTACATTCATGTTTGGATGAAGCTGCATGGATGACAGTGTACGTTACTCATGAGAGAAGTCAAGAGTGGATTTGTCACACTGCCACAGACATCTAAAGAAAGGATCCATGCCACCGCTAGCAGAGCTAACAAACTTGACTTGGCAGAATTCCCAGTGAACTGTCAGATTTGAATATTCTGGAAAGACATCTATTGCTAAGTGCATACCGTTTGCAAAATCATTCCGCTTCCAAAAGGCAGACAAAGATTAATAAGGGGCAATTTGTGTGTGTACCATCAGAGCTCCAAGAGACAGTCAATGCCTTGCCCGGCTTCGGAGCGAGTCCAAGTGATGAGAGTAAAATTGAAGCGACGTTTGTCCTATAGAGGTCATCACTTTTTCAACAGTAACCTGGTCTAAACTAATCTCTGCATTATAAAACTAAGCAGATTCATCCAGAGTATCGGGAATAGATATTAGACATGAAGCTGAGCTTTGTGACCCTACACTTCCTGATGATGATGAGATGATGATGATGATGATGATGAATAGCGATGTAAGTATGGATGAGGATGACTATGATGAAGCAGATCTCATGGAAATTGATGAGTATGAGAAAAATGCTTTATGTGAGGCTGAAAATGATCAGGACAGTGATTGTGAACAACTCCAGCCACAGATGAATGATGGAGAAGAAGGTGATTTGCCAAATGGAGGATTCGCTATAGAATCATGCCTTCAGCCTCCTGACATATCAGAAGAGATACTTTGTTTCTCTGAAAGTACATACTGCTTTGCGCCGGCACAATCAAATTCACCCGTCAGCTTTTTTAAGACCCCAAATTTGGAATCCATGAGCTTCCCGGTACAATTTCCAACATCAGAGAACACTTTGGACACAAGGAGACTCATTAAAGTGACACCAAGTGGATATTTCAAGTCACGGCTATTTCATGTTGATAATCGCTTTGCCAGAGACCCAACATACTTGTTTTTTGCACAGTTTGTGACAGAGATACACTTGGCTAACAACAGCATGACGATTCAGCTACGAAAAGGAAAGACCAGAACCAGAGATGGTCGCAGAATAACCTCAGGTATGTTGCAGGACAAACGAGAGGTTGAGAAACTGGTGAGAAATAAAGACGCCATGAGATTCATGCAACCTCTAAGAGGTACTCCAGCATACTGGAACAGAGCAACAAAAGACTTGTTCAGTATAATTCGTCAAATTGGCACCCCCTGTTTTTTTGTCACGTTTTCAGCTGCAGAGTTCAGATGGCCTGAAATCATTCAAGCCATAAAGAGGCAACAAGGTGAGGAAATTGATGTCGACGCTCTTGACTGGACCGCCAAGTCTGAGATTCTGCGATCCAATCCTGTCACCTGCATGCGTTTATTTGATAAGCGAGTTGAGGCACTTTTCAGAGATTTGTTGCTGTCAGATGCTCAGCCTTTGGGAAGAGTGATTGACTATTTTTACAGAGTTGAGTTTCAGCACAGAGGAAGTCCACACATCCATGCGATGCTATGGGTTGAAGGAGCTCCACAGCTGGATGAGTCAGACGATCAAACTGTGTGTAATTTTGTTGATAAATACATCTCGGCACAGCTTCCTGATCCAGACAGAGAACCAGAACTGTATCGGAAAGTTTCTGAAGTTCAGAGCACAGTAAGAATCACACCAGTCTTGTTTCAAGAGTGTGAACTCTGGTTGTCGATTTGGTTTTCCAAAGCCCCCCTGCAGAAACACAGTGATCTCCAGACCAGGTGAGAACAATGACACTGAAACTGCCAAAGCCAAACTCAGACCTTTGATGCAACTCCTGAACGAACCTGAAGTCGCTTCCATGAGTTTAGAGCAGATCCTTTCTCGGTGTCACTTGACGCTAGAAGAGTATGAATCTTGTCTTCAGACCATGAACAAAAAGACTGCCATCTACTTGAAGCATGATCCCAAAGATTGCTGGATAAATGCTTACAATCCACATCTGCTTAAAGCTTGGGACAGTAACATTGATGTGTCTTTCATACTAAATGCCTACTCATGTATACAGTATCTAACAAAATACATCACAAAGAAAGAAAGTGGACTGTCAGAGTACCTGAAAACAGTGATTGACAATTCAAACATGGACCGAGTCAATGAGTGTGATGAAATGAAAGCGATCATGCAAGCGTACTCTAAAAAGCGAGAAATTAGTGCTCAGGAGTGTGTTGCTCGAGCCTGTGGATTAAAGATGAAAAACTGTTCCCGCAGTGTTGTGTTCATACCCACAGACGATAATCCTGTAAAGATGAGTCGACCAATGTCTTTCTTGGAGGATATCCCATCGGATTCCTGCAATATATGGATGACCAGTTTGACGGATAAGTACAAAGCAAGGCCTGAAATACCCGAATATGAGGAAATGTGTTTGGCTGATTTCGCTGCTACCTGCAGGTTTGTAAGTTCAGAGAAGGCAAGCACTAATGGTGTTTTACCACTTTTAAATCAGCTGGGATTTGTAACAAGGCGAAAAAATGACAAGCCCTCCGTCATCCGCTACTATCATTGTTCTAAAGAGAAGGAACCGGAGCAGTTTTATGCCAGATTACTGAGACTGTACCTTCCTCATCGGTCAGAGTTTGAAATTCGAAGCGTCAGTCTTCCTACCTACGAGTCCTTTTACTCCTCTGGCTGTGTCCGCCTACCAGGTTCAGACCTCCTTGAAACCGTCAAAAGTGTTGTCAAGAGAAACAGAGACAAATATGAGAAAAACAGTGAGGAGATTGAGAGTGCCCTTGAAGAGTTTGAGGAAAGCAGAGACCATGTGATTGATGAGTGGTGTAATCTTGCTCCTGAATCTGAAGTTGTGAGGTTGCAGTGTGACGACGACCTTCAGCCGGCAGAGCCTGAAAACGAACAGGAAAATGTACCAGACTTTTGTCCTCAGTCTTCTGCCGTCAATGAAATGCGAGCCATCAGAGAACCTCCCGCTATGGATCCGAATTTGCTGAGACAAATGTATCAGAACCTGAACCAGAAGCAGGCCTGTATTTTCTATGCCATCAGAGACTTCTGCCTTAAACTTGTGTGCGGTCTGAAACCAGAGCCATTTTTTCTGTATGTAAATGGTGGGGCAGGTACTGGAAAGTCGCATCTGATTCGATGCATTTACTCAGAGGCACGCAAAATACTCAGCAGGCTGCCACGCTTCTCAGAGGATGCTGATATTTCTGCTCCAACTGTTCTGCTCACTTCTTTCACTGGAACGGCAGCTTTCAACATCGGTGGAACAACACTGCACTCTTTGTTTAAACTTCCAAGGTCGTTAAAACCTCCAATTCAAGGTCTTGGCAATCAGTTGGATGAAATCAGGTCAGAACTATTCAACGTTCAAATCTTGATCATTGATGAGATCTCAATGGTTTCTAAGCCCCTCTTTGCTTATGTGGATGCACGGCTCAAACAAATCAAAGGAAGTCATAAACCATTTGGAGATGTATCTGTATTGGTGCTCGGCGATTACGCTCAGCTGAAACCAATTCGCCAATCTACACCTCTTTGTGTCACACCCAGCGGATATTGACTTGTGGCAGGAACATTTTCAAATGACCTCTCTAACTGAGATTATGAGGCAAAAAGATGATATTGCGTTTGCAGAGATGCTGAACAGAATTCGGGTGAAAGGAAAAACTGATGAATTGTCTCAGGCTGACAGAGATTTGTTATCACAAGCCATCACAGAACCAAGTCTTTGCCCTGCTGACGTTTTGCACATTTTTGCAACCAATAAGTTGGTGGATGAACACAATTTGGCAACTCTGAACTTGTTACATTCCAACATCATCACCATCGACGCAGATGACTTCCAAAAGGATCCACGAACAGGCAGAATGGCACGCAAAGAAAGACCATGCAAGGGAGGTAGAAATGATTTAGCAGACACTTTGAAAGTTGCCATCGGAGCACAGGTCATGCTTAGCAGAAATATCGATGTTCAAAATGGACTAGTTAATGGTGCATTTGGTGTCCTAACAGCTGTTTAACTTCTGACACTGATGAACACAGCATCAGTAAGCTGGGCCTGACAATGGATAATCAAACAAGTGGGACCAGAAACCAAAGTGGACCTTCAGAGACTGCCAATCTTGTTTACATCGAGAGAGCAGAGGAGAATCTGAAACTAAATGGAGTGGTACGTAGACAGTTTCCTGTGAAACTGGCTTTTGCTTGTACTATTCACAAAACCCAAGGCCTAACAACAAATGCAGCTGTGGTGTCTTTGAAGAAAATCTTTGAACCAGGTATGGCATACGTAGCTCTCAGCAGGGTAACGTCTCTCAGTGGACTCTACCTACTGGATTTCGACGAAAAAAAAATATTTGCCAATCCTCAAGTCACTGCAGCTCTTCAGACCATGAGACAAGCCAGCGTAGATGACATGATGCCTCTTCTTCAGGTGAAAGAAACTTTAAACAGGCCAGAAACACTGGTAATTGTTTCGCATAACACAGAGGGACTCCCATCTCACATCTGTGACATAAGAAAACATCACGAACTGTGTCTGGCTGATGTGCTGTGTCTGACTGAAACTCACCTAAAAGGATCTTTTGTTTACGACAATCTGCATCTGGATGGCTACAATATGTTCAAACTAAACAGACATGTGTCATATTCAAATTTTCCCCAAATGGCTTCCAAAAGTGGAGGTGGTGTGGCTGTTTATGTGAGAAACCATATTAAGGTTAATGAAAGAAAATATTTGCAAAATGTGACTGATCTTGAATTTGTGGCTTTGAAGGTTGAGTCTCCATTCAGGGCAGTGATTGCAGCTGTGTACCGACCTCCCGACTACAGCCTGAGCCGTTCCTGGAAAATCTGGTAAGCCTTCTGGATGCACTGGAGATGTTGGACTGTCACCCTGTCATTGTATGTGGAGATTTCAACGAGAATCAGGTACGCAGTTCACCAGGGCAAATTCTGGAGCTGTTTCAGTCTCTGGGATATGTTCAGTTGATCACTTCTGCTACCACAGAGAAAAACACATTGCTTGATCTAATTTTCATTTCTCAGCCACAGAAATCTTTACATTCAGGTGTGATGAGAACATACTACAGTTACCATGATCCTGTGTTCTGTGTCCTGTCCACAACCGAATCATCAGAGGTCTGTGAGTAAAAGCATGCCAAAGGTAAACTTTTTTTAAAATGACTGTATTTCCTCTTAAAATGTCTTACACAACAGCGTTCCTAATTATATTTCTTCAAATCATTACATTATTCAGCCAATAAGAGTTATGCCATTTTTTAAAATATTAGGAATCCAAACAGTTTATGTTTTAAGAATATTGCAATTTTCCAGTGATAAACTTTGTGGTAGAAACTATTAAAGTTATATATATGAGGCTTTTGTCACAAAATCTAACCATTTGATTAAACCTAAATAAGTCTGCTCATTTAGATTTGAGACTTTAAATTAAAGGTCAATTTAATATAATATAAATATATATATATAGTATGTAATATAGGATATGATTAATGTAAAATTCAAATTCATAAAAACTTTAAAGAAGTTGTGGCTTGTGCATTTATATTGATAAGTGCACAAACCACAACTCTTTCAGCAGTTCTAAACAAGCTGCTACAGTAGATCACAAAAAAAATTAACCAGGAGGTCTGTGTGTAACACAGGCTTCCTCATGAACCAATAACATATGCCAGCTGATGCCCCCTTGGGATGAAAAATGGGAGTTTAGGAAGGGTTCAGGCATAGTGGGTGGGTAGGTGGGTGGGGGGCTTTGACTAGGAACATTTTAGTCTCAACATCAGTTAACACCACCTGAAAAACGACTGCAAGCTTCAACATCTCCTCCAGTTCACACTCGACCAAAACAGAAGATCCTACTGCATCCTAACATGACAGTCGTTATTGAAGGCACAGGGTGAAATGCATCCTTTCAGCTCACAACTGAGCAGTGGTGACCACTGAGGGAAAAAAAGAACTTCCTTACACAGAAACATGTTCTCCAGCTTGAGCACTCAGAGACATGTCCTCTTGCTGCATCAGTCAAGGGATATCCTCCTGCTGCGGCTGAAGTGGAGCTATTTGATTTGTAAGTGTAAATGTTCACTTCTTTTCTCTGAGAATGCTATTGTTACTCATGATAAATCTCTTTGCATTACAGATTAAAGTGTCTTAAGTCGTAGCTCGGCCATCCACTCCAATCAAGCTGAGACTCTCACAGCTAAACATGAACTTAACATCTGTTCATGAAACTTCACTTACAAGACATTGTGTCTCCTGCAGCAAGGTTGAAGGTAACTACCTATCATGTGTCATAGGACGTTTACCGTTTATAGGTCATTACAACACATGTTTTCTCTTGGTTTCTCAGGAGGACTTTCCCATGCATGTCTGGTATCCCCAAGGCATCCCTTTCACCAGCACAGATGAGGTGCAGCCGACTCTGGTGAGAACTCAATATTGCTTCTGTTCAACTAACTGAGAAATAACTACAATCTTTGTCCAGCTGACTGTCGTATTTATTTTTCATCTTTAGTGGACGTAATGTTAGCGTGTTACGACAGCAAAACGCGTTGTGACAGATGACATGATACAACAGTCAGCATTTCAGGACACCTGTGACGAGGACTGAGGTTTCCATTTATTGATTTATTTTGAATATTACAGTATAAAATCATGCACAGGAACAAGAAATCCAAAAGACAGATATTTTTGGACCACAGTTATCTTAACATGTTTGAAAAGAAGTAGGAAGAAGTAAGAAACTTGAACTGTTTGCTCAGAGGGTTAAAGTGTCTCACTTTATTCCTGAAGATCTGCACCCATCTGTCCAATGATGTTGCAAACACTGAGCAGGTTAAAGGAAGCTGCAGCGGCAATCAGAAAGACCCCATCGAGTGTGAACATTTATATCTTCACAGTGACTGATTTGTATTATTATTTTAACTTGCATCACCAGAATCATCTTCACAACAACCATGTAAATGTGAACTATACACAGTTTTGACAAATTTGTAATTAAGCTCATTTCATTCTGCTAAAATCTCTGTAGATTTGCAGATTTACATCATGTTTACGTACAAATGTGTTTTTTTTAATCAGGTTTCCACATGTTGGGTTAAAGTGTCAACTAGTGAAAGTTTAAATATGTAAGATATCAAATCTCAAGTGTTTTAGTTTAGCAGGATTATTTTCATCATGCTAAAAGTGGGAATAAGACGGGACTCCTAGTGTGTAAACTTGTGACTTTATGCAATGAGTAATGCTTTGTCATCTGTTGATATTAATGAAGATGGTGACAATAAAAAGGAAAGAAAAAACTAAATATTTACGAGAAACCAAAAAAAGTAAATTATGCTATTGTAATATTTTTAAAGTCACATATTACACAACTGTGAATCCTGTATTTATGTGGGGGAGGGGCATCAGCTGGTAAAATGTTATGGCAAAGGATTGCCACACTTATGCTATTTGAGCAACTAATATAGACATCAGGGAAAAGAAAAGAGAAAAGCATTGTCAATTAATTTTAATCAGCAAAATTAGAATAAGGGTGTTGAACTACTATAGTTTAGCAATAGGATAAACTACACTCAGATACTACATTTTAAACTGGATTTGTTTCTTGGGGTGGGGGTTTGGTCACATTTTTTTCAGTAGAGGCTTTGTAATCTTGACATTCCATTCTTTAAGCTTAAGAATGAAAATACAATACATTTCTAATATAATTGACCATGTGCTCATAGGTTTTTTCTGTATCTGTGTAACTTGTACACCTCCAGTTTCACAATGTATTGCTACTACTGTGTTATGCTTTAGTGAGTTTTTTCTTTACTGAAGTATAAAGCATGAATAATTTTTTATCATTTTCCTAATCAAAAATAATTCCTCAATAATCTGGTTTTTTGCACAGAAAGCTGTTTATTGTGCATGATTTGAGAAGACCTACTTCTCATATCATGTCTTCTAAAAAGCCCAGTCAGTCGTGGCAGATGGCTGCTTGTATCGAGCCTGGATCTGTCAGAGGTTTCTTCCTGTTGAAGGGAGTTTTTCCTCTCCACTGTTGCTCGGTACAAGGGATTGCAAAAAAGTCAATGATACACAGCAAATGTGTTTCACTTTTATGTCCCATTGAGGAGGAATAAATGGTAAATATCATTAAGGCAATGCAATCTTCTGGGTTTCTTTAGAAACTGTTTACTTTGAATAATTCAGAATATTGTACTGTTTGATAGTCTGAATCAAATGAAATGTTTGTATGACTTGACTGAAATGAAAAAGTTCTATGACATTTTACAAAATGTGTGACATTGTGTATTGACAGTATGTAAAGAAAATAAATAGAACTGAGTACATTCTTAGTTTGCCTTTTGATACGCGCAGCATTATTACACTTAGTGCAGTTTTCCAGGTTTATATTCAATTTATTTATTTTGCATTTAAAGTGAGTGTGGTTATGGTCATTTTTTGACCTCAAGTCCCAAATTTTCCAATCCATTTACAAATTAAAAATCTTTTGGTTTACTCCATGTAAGGTTTTCCATCACAAACATTAATAAATGTACATCATATATTAATGATGCACATTAATAAATGTACATCATTGCATCGTCTGCAAAAACCATTTTGTGCGGTGATATTTATAGCTGGTGAGGCTACAACTTACTTATAATCAGATTTACAAATCTAGACCCTGCATGTTATTGTTTACATAAGGAAATTATGCGCATGCGTACAATGCTGGAGGGCATTAAAGCTCTCCAGCATTGGAGAGCTTTACGCTGCTATGACATCCATAGCAGCGCCGCCTCCGCAGAATAATTCTGTTATAATTCCGTCAAACAAACTTAGACATGTAGATATTATTAAATTCGTGCTGTGCTTAATAGCAAAGGGAGAAACCGTTAAAGTACAACTCAAAACCACGTCTTTCTCGCTCTCTGTATCAGCACAGCTAATGTGTGGCTAGCTCCCTGGTACTGTCTCTTACTCTGCAGTTGAGCTACAATATCTGGGCTCATGAGTGCCCCCAGCGATAAGGCACGAGAACTGCCTGCCTCAATTAAGAATCTGCATGCTGTTTGCTATCTTCAATAATTTGCCGTTAAAGATCGCTCCTCAGCAAACAAAACACGTTACACACACAGTTGGTGACAATAAAAACACAGTACATTAAATACATAGAATAAATTATGGAAAATCAGTTCATACATTAAATGTTTTTAACCATGTTATTTGCGACGTACAGACAGACGGAGCATTGCTCTCATAGAATAACAACCAGTGCAGTTAGCGAGAAGTTGTGCAATCCCAGGTGCTGCATCACTGGCTTTGCTTGTTCAAATTAAATGATAAAGAGATACTTTATAATACAAATCACAGGGTGAACATATCTTTATAAATGGTTTCATTCTTATCTTTCAATGATAATGTCTGTTACCTGCTTCCTGTGATATACATATGACATATATATCTATATATATATACATATATATATATATATATCTATATATATATATGTGTAGATATATATATATATATATATATATATATATATATATATATATATATATATATATATATATATATATATATATATATATATATATATATATATATATATATATATATATATATATATGTAACCTGCACAAAATAATCAACCCGTATTTTATTTTGGCGGGTCAAACTGACAGCACACTTTAAGATCCGGGTCACAGGTGGCTCGGATCTCAATTGCTGTTGCTGCTGTCGCTGTGGTTAGCTGTTCGTCTTGGCGTCTTCTAAGCATATGGAAGAATAAGACTGGATCGAGCCTTATTAACACGGCCGAAGGACTAAATTGGGTGTTTTCTGTCGACCGCTCGACGGTGAGTCGTTGATTTACGTACTTTGTTAGTTTTTCAGAAATAGAAATGCAGTGGCGACACGCCCACTCAATTTATGTATTAGTGATTAAAAAATGGTCTTATTAATTAAAAGGTCATTTCCTTTTTGTTAATTTTGTGGCCGAATAGATCATATAACCTTAAAATGTTAAATAGGTCTTTTGATTTTTGTAGATTCGTCCTTTTTGGATAGTTTTAGTTACTTTTCATTAATTTTTGTAGACGGCCTATAGAACTCTGGGGTTGCTTAATTTCTTGGAAGGCGCAATTGGAAGGGCTACGTGGAGGAAAGATGGCGGCGGCGGCGGCAGCAACAGCAGGAGTTTACCGTCCTGACAATGCCTCTTTTCGCATAAAACCTGAAGTCTACAATACTACATGCGGTAAAGTGATTGTGGAAGATGAGTTCTTACATTTTATCTCTGCCAAGATAAAAACACTGCCGCACGATGACATTGTTTTGTTGGCTACAAACAATTTCTCATCTGACTGGATTGAAGAGTCCAAACGTCTCCTGTATGAACTTTGCCCAGCAAAACAGCGTAACATCAAACATAAGGGCGCACAGAAAGATGTAAACAATGTGAAGGACTGCTTGAAGTTGTTAAACGAGCGTGGTGAGAATATTCCCCGTTTTGTTTCTCATTACCTGGACGACCTTCCACCTGTTGGCTTCGGCAGCATTGATGCCTCGGCTCTGCTCGGTAGAATGGAGCGTCTAAGCCAGGAAGTCTCTGTGCTAAGAGGAGCTATGGAAGCTCAGGCCACTGTGAGCGAAAATCTTGGACGAGCGACGGTGAATTTGGAGCGCCGGCTGACGGATATTGAAACACCTCATGAATCTAGTCGGGCTAACGAACCCGTGAATGGATCGACGCAAACTGAGGCACAATTGGAAGGGCTACGTGGAGAAGATGCTAACCGGCCGCAACCAGAAGACGCTTCCACTCAACAAGTCCTGTCTCCGGCTTGGAGTACTGTTTTGAGGGAAGGGAAGCCGAAGCCCCAGAAACCCTTGAAGGGAGCTGTGTCACTGGGACATGGAATACAAAATCGTCGAAAACGGGAGCAACGCAAAGGAGGAATTATTGGCACTGGCACAGCGAATAACATCCCAGTGGTTAAAACCAAGCTGGTAAGTGTCTTTGCTACGAAATTCTCTCCCGACCTCAATGCTGACACTCTGCGTGCCTATCTCACAGAGAAACTGGGCCAATCGGTGACATGCAGGAAGATAGACTCGATGCATAACCGATTTAGCTCGTTTCATATAACTGCAGAGTGCTCTGAAGTTACAGAAATGTACGATCCAAAACTCTGGCCATCGGGTGTGTATGTGCGTCGCTACTTTGAGGCGCGCAGATCAAAAAATAACAGTATCCGTTTGGCTCAAACATCAGAGACTGGTGTACTGCAGCAAGAGAACGTATCTGCATCTGTAGCACCGCAGATGAGCAACGGCCACGCAGATCCTGATCAATAAATGACTGATATTAATATTGTGTCATATAATGCGCGAGGTCTGCGTGTTGGACACAGTGAAACAGACAGAGCGCGTCGCTTTGTGGTGGATAAATTACTGGAGACTTGTGATGTACTGTGTGTGCAGGAGACATTCTTAGCTAAACAGGACCTGGAGAAGCTGAACTGCATACATAAAGACTTTTATGGCGCTGGTGAATCCACTACCGACCTTAGCACCAGAATAATTCGGGGAAGGATAGCCGGTGGTGTTGCAATATTGTGGCACAAAAAATATGATCAGCTGGTTAATGTGATTAGATTGGATGTGGATTGGGCCATTGGACTTAAGCTCACCTGTGGAGATAAAAACTTTATTGTTCTGAACATATACACACCTTATGAATGTCCTCAAAACGAAGATGAATTTCTTAATAGACTGTCTTTTATTATGTCTTTTATGCAAGATAATCCATCTACTTGCTTTTTTATTGTGGGGGATTTAAATGCAGATGTCACAGATAATCATTCTATATTTGCTAAGCATTTAATGCAATTCTGTCTCAACAATGGCTTAATCCTTTCTAGTAAGGTGCTTTTGCCTAACGACAGTTATACCTATATTAGTGATGCATGGCATACAACCTCATGGTTAGATCATTGTATCTGTACAGCTGATGCTCATGACTCCATTCAGGGCATTCGTGTCAACTATGAATTTGCCACCAGTGATCATATACCATTTTCCTTATGTGTAACCATGAATTCCATACCTTCTGTTTTGCTTGCAGACTATAATACAAGCATAGGAAAAATAGCATGGGATAACTTGACTGACAAAGATCTATCAGATTATTGTTATCGAACGAACAACATGTTTAGCAATATATACTTACCAAAGGGAGCAATCTCGTGCCGTGATATGAATTGTAAAGACCCCCAACATGGTATTGAGTTATGTACCTTGTATGAGAATGTTGTGAAGTCCCTCCTTACCTCAAGCAAGCCACTGCATAAAACCAGCTCATATAGCACCAAGCCAGGCTGGAACGACTATGTAAGAGAACATCATGCAGAGGCCAGAAGGGCTCTTAAAGCATGGGTTGATTCAGGTAAACAGAGACATGGCCCCTTGTTTGAATACAAAAACAAGCAAATGCAAATTTTAAATATGTTTTAAGATTTATAAGGAGAAATGAAAATACTATGAGGTCTGACTCTCTTGCTAAAAAGTTAGGAAATAATAATGTTAAGGACTTCTGGAAAGAAATAAAGAAAGTAAATAACTGCAAAACATCACTTCCAGCTACTATTGACGGTGTTAGTGGTGTAAAAGAAATCACTCAGTTATGGAAGGAGCACTACAGTGCACTGTTTAATTGTGTCAAAAGTGACACTTTTGAAATGACAAATATTCACAGTAATGAGAATGTGAATGTATCCCCACAAGAAATAGATCATGCAATTGTGACACTGAAAGACACCAAGGCCTGTGGGATGGATAACATTTCCTCTGAGCATTTGAAAAATGCAAGTAAGAAACTCTGTGCATTACTTTCTATGTGTTTCACTGGCTGTCTAGTACATGGTCTGTTACCTAATTCAATGTTATCTGTCATTCTGGTACCAATTATTAAAGATAAAGCAGGTAAGATTAGCTCTTTGGAGAATTACCGACCCATAGCTTTAGCTAGTAGTTTGTCGAAAGTTTTAGAAAGAGTCCTTTTAAATAGGCTGGAAGAGTTTCTCTTGACCTCCGATAATCAATTCGGTTTTAAACCCAAACATGGCACAGACATGTGTATTTTTGCACTACAGGAGATTTTAGACGTGTATAATTTGCACAACACTACAGTATTTATGTGTTTTATTGATGCCTCTAAAGCATTTGATCGTGTGAATCACCAAAACTGTTCGGCAAGTTAGAAAGCAGAGGTGTACCCAAATATCTAATTAGAATTCTGGTTTACTGGTATGGTCATCAATCAATGTTTGTAAAATGGGCCAACACAATATCTGATTCGTTTAAAGTTGGTAATGGAGTAAGGCAGGGAAGCTTACTGTCCCCTTACCTTTTTAACATCTACATGGATGAACTATCAACGCGCCTGAATTGTTGTAAAACAGGCTGTATAGTTGGTGACCGCATAATCAATCACATAATGTATGCAGATGATTTGGTAATCTTAAGTCCATATAGTGCTGGCCTTCAACAACTATTAAGGGTCTGTTCCCAATATGGTTGTGACTTTGACATCAAATATAATGCTAAGAAAAGCAATGTTATGATTGTTAGAAGTAGGGCAGATAAGCATCTGATAACCCCTGACTTCTCTTTATCTGGCATTGTCCTCAACAGATGCAATGAAATTAAATATTTGGGACATTACATAACTGATGACCTGTCTGATGATCGTGACATTCGTAGGCAGTATTGTATGATGTATGCACAAGCTAATACTTTGGTCAGAAAGTTTAGTATGTGTTCATCCGCTGTGAAGATAGCTCTTTTTAAAGCTTTTTGCACTTCACTTTACACGGCCCATCTGTGGCGAAGATACGACAAAAGTAGCCTGCAGAAACTTTCTGTGGCCTACAATGACGGCATGAGGCTCCTACTCAGAGTGCCTAGATGGAGCAGTGCTAGCCATATGTTTGTACATAATGATGTTCCCACATGTGCAGCTGTGCTCAGGAATCTCATGTATAGATGTATGTGTAGATTCTCTGTGTCATGCAATAATATAATTGCAATTTTAGTAAATCCTGTTTTTAGTACAGTGAGATTTTTCTCAAGATTGTGGAAACATTGGTGTCATCATTTATTTGTGACTCAGTGAATGTCATGTTTTTTTATTTATTTTTTATTTTATTTTATTTTTATTTTATTATTTTTCTCTTATTTCCTTTTTTTATGGACCTTTTTGGTCTGGAATAAAGATTGATTGATATTGATTGATCTTGGGAGTTGCGAAACAAACTAAAAGAGAAAAAACAATTGTTTATTGAAAATGATATGAAAGTCAATTAAGTTTAATTGACTCTGTCAATTAAACTTGGATACAATTTGAAAGTGCACTTTAATTTGATCTGTACCCTTGACTTGTAACTTTAATTTGATCTGTACCCTTGACTTGTAACTTTAATTTGATCTGTACCCTTGACTTGTAACTTTAATTTGATCTGTACCCTTGACTTGTAACTTTAATTTGATCTGTACCCTTGACTTGTAACTTTAATTTGATCTGTACCCTTGACTTGTAACTTTAATTTGGATCTGTAAACTTGATCGCGATCTTTAACTTGAAATTCATTTGAAAGATTTCTGAGAAATACTTGATGGAATATAGCTTTTTTTATTGTAAATATTGAATGTTTGGTTAATTTGGATAACAGTCTAACCCTGTTTAACCGTGAAAGTTAATTTGTTTTCTTTTTATTTATGACCTTATTTAGGTCAGGTTTTTTTCCACCCCTGTGTCAACCCAGGATGGCGAGCTACCCGGATCACCGCAGCTTTGCGGTAGGACTTAAATGAACCAAACTACTTCATGCATTCTGGATCTAATGCCCTGGATCATGGACTAAAAACAGTTGGATTATTGATTGATGGACCATTAATCACCTTGGATTCACGAAAGGACTTAAAATAGAAAAAAACGCTTGGGTGTCATCAGGGTTTATTGTTTTGTTGTTTTCCTTGTGTTTCTTTTTTGTTGTGTCTTTCGGTTATATTCATAGAAAATCACTGTTATTATAAATATTATTATTATTGAATATCTTCCTAAATATATGCAAGAATATACACTTGAATACAATAACTTGAACGTACTTTTTGTCTGATGGTGTTTTATTCACACACACGGGCTCCATAGCCGAACCTATCTGAGTGCCTGTTATTAGAATTGGCCGTAGTCAGGCGCCTAGCCTTAATTAGCGTTACACGTGCGAGAGCTAGCCAGGAGCTTGTGTGTGTGAATATTTTTTGGGTTACCTATCATTTTTGAACATTTCTTTCAGTCTTGGGGATAGACAATCCTGAGTAAAATAAATAAGCAACTTTTCCGAAAGGTAAAAGACAAAAAACAAACAAACAAAAAAAAGATATAATGGATTTTGTTGCGCAATCTGGTGTAAATGTATCACAGTCTGTGATGATTACTGGTGCTACTAATACCAAGGCCGATGTAGAAATACTTGATTGCTTGA
Organism: Poecilia reticulata; assembly: GCF_904066995.2. Taxonomy (NCBI): domain Eukaryota; kingdom Metazoa; phylum Chordata; class Actinopteri; order Cyprinodontiformes; family Poeciliidae; genus Poecilia; species Poecilia reticulata. Next base: position 253,785 of record NW_027675131.1, on the reverse strand, counting down.
GTAGGTATGGTAAACTTAATCGCACTTTGTATGTAACTGATTCCTCAAGCACCTTTTTTAAAACCTGATCGTTGAGTTTGCGGATTTAGATGCTTTTTCCGCGTTACAACAGCTTCTACCTTATACTTACACTTCTCAAACAAATACTGACCATGTGTTCCGTGTCACTGTTTGGCACTCGAATACGCAGCCACAGAGGGCAGCAGCAGCAGCCATCAGCCCGACTATATCGCTGAACTTAAGAAAATTGCTGATCAAAGCGGCCATCGTTTTGAAGATGTTCTGAAGACAGTAATGAGCCAGATAGGCCAACATTTGCATGCATTAGGAGCAGATGAAAATTTTGATGATGACTATGATGATGATGAGGAAGAGGATGGAGTAAAGGCAAAAGAGGAAGAGGAAGTGGATAAATTTACTGCTGCACGGCCAGTGCATACAGGGTCGGAATCAGGGTCATTATCCTCCCTTCCTCCTGCTCATTCCTCCGCGGACCAAAAAGCACGACCTCGTCAAAAGCAAACTGGGCCAGCTCCAGGACTGTCGCTGTCCACCAATGATCTCAATCCACCTCAAATACAACGGGTTGTTGTTGAACATGTGGTCCGAAATACTGATTTGACTGGTCCAACCTCACTTCGTCTCCGTACTTTTTCAGGAAGGCTTCCTAAGTCGAGTAATGAAGCTGATTATGAGTCCTGGCGTTCCCAGATTGAGTCTCTGCTTGCTGATCCCAGTCTTTCTGCGCTACACGTCACCAGACGAATCACAGAGAGCCTGTCATCACCTGCAGCTGATTTGGTCAAAGGTTTGAGCCCCAACACAGTACCAACAGTTTTGCTAAATGTACTAGATTCTGCCTTTGGAACAGTGCAGGATGGGGAAGAATTGTATGCACAATACTTAAACATCCTGCAGAATCCAGGAGAACGACCGTCCACTTACCTTCAAAGACTTCTGCTCACTCTCAACACTGTTGTGAAGCAAGGAGGAATCTCACCTGCTGACATTAATAAACATCTACTGAAACAGTTTTGTCGTGGGTGTTGGGACAACACTGTCATAACCAAGTTACAGCTGGAACAAAAGAAAGATAATCCACCATCTTTTTCTGATTTGTTGTTGTTACTGAGGACAGAAGAAGATAGACAATATGCTAAAGAGTCACTTATGAAAAAGCACATTGGAACGTCAAAACAGAAAGTTCACATCCAGTCCCAAAGTGCCTGTTCTTGTGGACATTCTACGTCCAATGAAGAGCTGAAAGAAATGAAAAAACAACTTCAGAAATTGCAGCAGCAAATGTCTCAACTTCTGTCCAGAAAGAGTCCAGCTGAATTCAAGTCCATGTCAAACCAGAACAAATCCTACTCTTCTTCACCTCTAGTAAAAACCAAGCCCAAGCCTTGGTACTGTTTTAAGTGTGGAGAAGACGGCCATCTTTCCTCCTCCTGCACAAATAAAGCAAATCTCAGTCTTGTTGAGCAGAAAAAGAAACTGTTACATCAAAAGCAACAAGCATGGGATGCCAAGAATTCAAAATCATTAAACTAGAAACAGTTTCTGTAGTGGGACACACAGAAGCTGTGTATATGAACAGTCCCAAAGAACGCAAAATAAGAACACTGCCACGAGGTCTTGTCGGCACAAAGAGCACAGGTCAAGTTCAAGTAAAAGGAGATCAGTTCAACTGCCTCCTTGATTCTGGCTCACAGGTTACTACTATTCCTTACTCCTTCTATAATACTTACCTCAGGGATCATGAAATCAAACCAATAAACAACCTGTTGGAAATAGAAGGAGCTAATGGGCAAACAGTGCCTTACCTGGGATATGTAGAGATCAACATGACCTTCTCACCGGAATTTTTTGGTTTACCTGTTGAAGTTGACACACTTGCTCTTGTTGTGCCTGATAATAAACCGTCTCAACATCTGATTCTCATAGGCACAAACACCTTAGACGTTGCTTACAGAAAACATTTTGATACTCATCCTGATGAGTTATTTCAACCTACACTGTCTGGTTATATAGCAGTGTATAAGATCCTTCAACACCGCTATGCCCAGAGTTTGAATGACCTTACTGCAACTGTCACCCTGCAGTCCAGTCAGCCCCAAATCATTACTGCTGGCCAAACCACAGTTGTAGAAGGGTGTTTAGCTTCAAGATTGTGGCAAGAAGAAAAACAAGTCCTCCTGGAACATCCGAGTTCCTATGCCCTCCCTGGTGGGCTCATGGTAAAAACCTGCCTCATTGACTTGCCTCAACACCGGCCGTGTCATGTGCCAGTTGTTGTAAGCAATGAGTCTAACCATGAGATTCACATTCCAGCACGAGCAGTCATAGCAGAAATCAGCACTTTCCAGAGTGTGATCTCACAAGAGCAGCCAGTTCACAATTCAAACCAGTCTACAGAGTCACTACAACCATCTCAACCACAATACAACTTTGGAGACTCACCTTTATCTCCAGAATGGAAGCAGCGAATCATCCAGAAACTCAACAGTATTCCTGAGGTGTTTGCAAAGCACGACCTGGACTTCGGCCGGACAGACAAAGTTAAACATCAAATCAAGTTGTCTGATCCCACTCCTTTCAAACAAAGGCCAAGACCAATCCACCCTCAGGATGTCGATGCTGTAAGAAAGCATTTGCAAGAGCTTTCTGATTCCGGAGTCATACGTGAGTCTGATTCGCCATTTGCTTCTCCAATTGTGGTTGTACGCAAAAAGAATGGAAGTGTACGTCTCTGTATTGACTACAGGAAGCTAAATCTTCAAACAATAAAGGACGCCTATGCTCTACCCAAGCTTGAAGATGCATTTTCTGCCCTTTCTGGATCAAAGTGGTTCACGGTGTTAGATCTCAAGTCGGGCTATTACCAAATTGAGATGGAGGAAAAGGATAAATCCAAAACTGCCTTTGTCTGTCCATTGGGGTTTTGGGAATTCAACCGCATGCCACAAGGGGTCACTAATGCCCCAAGCACATTCCAAAGGTTGATGGAAAGATGCATGGGAGAATTAAATCTAAAAGAAGTTTTGGTCTTCATAGATGACTTGATCATCTTTGCACCTACCTTAGAGGAACATGAAGAACGCCTGATGAAAGTTCTCAACAAACTTAAGGACTTTGGGTTGAAGTTGTCAGTCGAGAAATGTGTGTTTTTTCAAACATCTGTGAAATACCTGGGGCATGTAGTGTCCCAGAATGGTGTTGAGACAGATCCTGATAAGATCAAAACACTTACCTCCTGGCCAGTGCCCAAAAACCTAAAAGAGCTGAGGTCTTTTCTCGGTTTCTCTGGATATTACCGCCGTTTCGTCCAAGGATATTCAGCCATAGTTAAGCCACTGCATGACCTGACTGCTGGTTATCCGCCATCCCAGAAGAAATTGAAACCAACTGTAAAACCAGAGAAGTACCTGAATCCCAAAGCACCATTTGGAGGGCGGTGGACACCAGTGTGTCAGCAGGCTTTTGAAACCATCATCGAGAAACTAACTTCTGCTCCTGTACTGGCATTTGCTGATCCACAAAAGCCCTACACACTCCACACCGACGCCAGCTCCACCGGTCTTGGTGCCGTGTTGTATCAGGAGCAGGATGGAAAGAACAGAGTTGTGGCATATGCCAGCAGGGGTCTCTCGCGGAGTGAGTCTAAGTACCCTGCTCATAAATTGGAGTTTCTCGCTCTGAAATGGGCGGTGACAGAGAAATTTAATGATTATCTCTACGGTGCTCAGTTCACAGTTGTCACAGACAGCAATCCACTAACTTACCTGTTATCCTCAGCAAAACTCGATGCTACCAGTTACAGATGGCTTTCAGCTTTGTCTACTTTCACGTTCAAGATCATCTACAGAGCTGGAAAGCAGAACATGGATGCTGATGTATTGTCTCGACGACCTCATGGTGAGCTGTCTGATGATCCTACCTCCAGGAAGGAACATGAACGAGTCCTGAAATTTGCCCAGCAACACCTCAACAAACCAGATTATGTCTTCATTGATCAGCACACCATCGAAGCAGTTTGTGCTCGTCACCTGGTGTACAGCTCAGATGTACATCTTGACCATGCTCTGGTGCTGTCTATGTCCACCCATGTCAACAGTCTACCTGACAGTTTTACTGATGATGACCAGTTCAGCTCCTCTTTACTTCCTCGATTCTCAGCAGATGACATTGCAGCCAAGCAGCGTGACGACCCTGTTATCCGCCATGTCATAGCTCAGCTGGAACGAGGAGAGTCACCATCACCATCGGTGAGGGAAGAACTTCCTGAACTGCCTCTTCTACTCCGAGAAGTAAGCAAAATGGAGCTCCAAAACAACCTTCTCATTAGGAGGAGACAAGTGGGAAGTGAACCAAGATACCAACTAGTATTACCTGAGGAGTATCGGGCTGTTGTTCTGCATCATCTGCATAACCAAATGGGTCATATGGGAATCGACAGAACTCTCGACTTGGTCCGTTCCCGTTTCTACTGGCCCAGAATGTTCATTGATGTTGTCAATAAAGTCAGAACCTGTGAAAGGTGTGTAAGACGCAAATCATTGCCTGAGCGAGCTGCACCTTTGGTCAACATCAAAACCACCCATCCTTTGGAGTTGGTGTGTATGGATTTCCTCTCTGTGGAACCAGATCGCAGAATCAAAGACATCCTTGTCATAACAGACCACTTTACAAAGTATGCCATTGCTGTGCCTACTCCAAACCAAAAAGCTAAGACCGTTGCTAAGTGTTTGTGGGAGAATTTCCTTATGCATTACGGCATTCCAGAAAAACTGCACAGTGATCAGGGCCCAGATTTTGAATCAAGAACCATCCAAGAACTCTGTAAAATGGCAAATATTCACAAAATAAGGACCACACCATACCATCCAAGAGGAAATCCTGTTGAACGTTTTAATAGAACACTGCTGGACATGCTAGGAACATTAACTGAAAAGGAAAAAACCCATTGGAGAGACTTTGTAAAATCACTAGTGCATGCCTACAACTGCACAAAAAACGATGTTACAGGATATTCGCCATACGAGCTGATGTTCGGACGCCAACCCCGCCTACCAGTGGATTTAGCTTTTGGACTGCCGTTGAATGAGGATGGATTTTGCTCCCACACACAGTATGTGCAAAGGTTAAAGTCCCACCTGGAGGAAAGTTACAAACTGGCCAGTAAGAACTCAGCTAAGGTGATGCAACGTAACAAGACCCGATTTGACCGGAAAGTTACTGCATCAGAACTGGACGTTGGAGACAGAGTTCTAGTGAGGAACGTGCGAATAAGGGGGAAGCACAAACTCACAGATAAGTGGGAATCGTCTGTGTATATTGTTGTGAAGCAAGCCGGCAATCTTCCTGTGTACACAGTCAGACCAGAAGGCCAGAACAAACCACTAAGAACCCTGCATCGAGACCTTTTATTGCCATGTGGGTACTTATCTGTTCCTGAAGAAGAAATACCTACCAGAGATAAAAAGGAATCTCCTGTGTTTTCTCCAGTACCTGCTGATGATGAAGAGGATCCATCAGAGGAAGAACTAGTCGATCCACCTCTGCACATTCCATCTTTTGAACCTGTCAAATTTACAATTGATATTGACCTACCTCCTGTCGAGCAGTCTGTCCCAAGCACCGAACAGTTTGGTCCCGTCACACAATCTCCAGTACCTGTAACTGAAGAAGACAGTGATGCTGAGGAAGATGAACCCATACCTGTGGAAGGGGAACCCACAACTGTTAAAGAGGAACAACTAGCAGTAGACGGTGAGGAACCTGAAATTGACTCTGAACAAATTAATCCTGCAGAAGTCTCCAGAGTTGAAGGAAGTCTCTCTCCAGATCTCGATACTCCAGAGTCTGACAATGCAAGACTTGACATACAAGGACCTGATGTGCCAGACATTTCCAGCCATGCTGAAGAACCTCACTCACCTATGGATTCAGTACCTCTGCACACTGAGGACCAACCTCTGAGACGTTCCAACCGCACAAGAAATCCACCTGATCGACTGCAGTACACTACACCTGGCGAACCATTACTGAAAAGCATCCAGGCTTTGCTCTATAGTTTGAGCTCTGCTTTCTCCTTTGCCCTCCAAGAAGACAAAGAACACCAGTTGATTGCTCCACCCTCCAGCCAGCCACCTATTTGTTGCCAGCCTGGTACATGTACGAGGGCGTACATATGATCAGGAGGGGAGAGTGTAACCTGCACAAAATAATCAACCCGTATTTTATTTTGGCGGGTCAAACTGACAGCACACTTTAAGATCCGGGTCACAGGTGGCTCGGATCTCAATTGCTGTTGCTGCTGTCGCTGTGGTTAGCTGTTCATCTTGGCGTCTTCTAAGCATATGGAAGAATAAGACTGGATCGAGCCTTATTAACACGGCCGAAGGACTAAATTGGGTGTTTTCTGTCGACCGCTCGACGGTGAGTCGTTGATTTACGTACTTTGTTAGTTTTTCAGAAATAGAAATGCAGTGGCGACACGCCCACTCAATTTATGTATTAGTGATTAAAAAATGGTCTTATTAATTAAAAGGTCATTTCCTTTTTGTTAATTTTGTGGCCGAATAGATCATATAACCTTAAAATGTTAAATAGGTCTTTTGATTTTTGTAGATTCGTCCTTTTAGGATAGTTTTAGTTACTTTTCATTAATTTTTGTAGACGGCCTATAGAACTCTGGGGTTGCTTAATTTCTTGGGAGTTGCGAAACAAACTAAAAGAGAAAAAACAATTGTTTATTGAAAATGATATGAAAGTCAATTAAGTTTAATTGACTCTGTCAATTAAACTTGGATACAATTTGAAAGTGCACTTTAATTTGATCTGTACCCTTGACTTGTAACTTTAATTTGATCTGTACCCTTGACTTGTAACTTTAATTTGATCTGTACCCTTGACTTGTAACTTTAATTTGATCTGTACCCTTGACTTGTAACTTTAATTTGATCTGTACCCTTGACTTGTAACTTTAATTTGATCTGTACCCTTGACTTGTAACTTTAATTTGATCTGTAAACTTGATCGCGATCTTTAACTTGAAATTCATTTGAAAGATTTCTGAGAAATACTTGATGGAATATAGCTTTTTTTATTGTAAATATTGAATGTTTGGTTAATTTGGATAACAGTCTAACCCTGTTTAACCGTGAAAATTAATTTGTTTTCTTTTTATTTATGACCTTATTTAGGTCAGGTTTTTTTCCACCCCCTGTGTCAACCCAGGATGGCGAGCTACCCGGATCACCGCAGCTTTGCGGTAGGACTTAAATGAACCAAACTACTTCATGCATTCTGGATCTAATGCCCTGGATCATGGACTAAAAACAGTTGGATTATTGATTGATGGACCATTAATCACCTTGGATTCACGAAAGGACTTAAAATAGAAAAAAACGCTTGGGTGTCATCAGGGTTTATTGTTTTGTTGTTTTCCTTGTGTTTCTTTTTTGTTGTGTCTTTCGGTTATATTCATAGAAAATCACTGTTATTATAAATATTATTATTATTGAATATCTTCCTAAATATATGCAAGAATATACACTTGAATACAATAACTTGAACGTACTTTTTGTCTGATGGTGTTTTATTCACACACACGGGCTCCATAGCCGAACCTATCTGAGTGCCTGTTATTAGAATTGGCCGTAGTCAGGCGCCTAGCCTTAATTAGCGTTACATATATATAAAGGGAAAGTTTAAGATGCAAAATGTGATGGGAGGGTGAGGGTGAGGGTGAGGATTTTAAACAAGAAAAAAAAAAAAAAAAGTATATTACACAACTTCTGTTGTACTTTGTACTAAAGACTCTGCTTCCTCCATTTTGGGTCCAACAAACCTGGATATATATATATATATATATATATATATATATATATATATATATATATATATATATATATATATATATATATATATATATATATATATGTGTATATATATATATATATATATATATATATATATATATATATATATATATATATATATATATATATATATATATATATATATATATATATATAGATATATATACTTCTACTTCAATTTCTTAACTATTTTTTAAAGTCTTCTGCAAGATTTAATCAAGTTCAGTAAATCATGTATCAAACTGTTCTGCTTCTGCTGTTCGTTTATGCTTTTTTGTTTTGCTGTCTCACTTCTTCAAATATTTCTGGCTTTGTAATAATTACTGGTTCTCCTATTTTATTCTTTTTCCTGTCTTTCTATGTTTCACTGTTCCAACTGTTTCAACTTTTTCTGGTTTTAAAGTATTTTCCGCTACTGCTATATTTATACTTTTTGATTTGTTCCACTTTCCAATTATTTCCATTTCTTCTGCTTTCCTTCACTTCTTGTGCTTTTCTCTACTTTTTCTTGCATTTCTGCAGCAGTCATTCTGCAAATATGCATTCTCACGGCTGTTTCGCTAGGAACAGCTATTTTTCTAGTTATTATTATTATTCTGACTTCCGTACGTTTTTTGTCGCTTAACTACTTTCACTATCTTTCACTAATTGTACTAATTTATATATCAAAACGTTCAGCTCCTTCAGGAGAATGGTGCTATGACTTTTGGTAACCTTCACTATTGCACTTTTTGAAATAATTGCACTTTTGTGCAAATATTTTGCCCATTGAAATGAATGGTGGAATTCGGCGAACTGCCGTTTTTTAACTTTTTCTGCTCTTTGACAAACAAAATTATGCTGTTCATACATATTTCACTGTAGAGAAATATTTTATGCATTAAAATATAGCCACTAGTGTCTACTTTATGGAATTATTACTATAATTACTACAGGATTTACTGTTTTCTGTTAAACTCCTCTGGAGTACAACCTTGTCACACTTTCTCCTATTCTTTCAATGTATTTTCTTCTTGTGCTCTGTTTTTATCTGTGTCTATGCATTCAGCTTGTCTACTTTTCTGTTTGCCTTCTGGTTTTACTGGTTTTACTATCTTTTAAGATATTCTACTATCTTTAATCAATTTTATAAATTCATATATCAAACATTTCTGCTTCTTCTGACCCTTTTTGCTTTAGGTTTTGCTCTGTTTTACTCCTTCAAATATTTCTGGTTTACTGTTTCCACTAATTTTTTATACTCATTACTGTTTCACTATTCAATTGTTTCAACTATTCCTGGGATTGCACTTATTTCCTGTTGTTTCAATTATGCTCTTTCTTAAAATCTGTTTCACTTTTTGACTTTTTCAAATAATTCAGGTTGCACACAAACTCCTGCTACTTCTGCTGAATTCCTCTATAATTTATATATTATATAATTTACACAGTATAATTCACTATTAATTCACTATTATATTATTAATATGGTATATTCACTATTCAATTGTTTAAACTATTTCTATGTTTCTATGCATTTTGCTTGTCTACTTTTCTGGATATTCCTTTGGTTCTACTGGTTTTACTGTCTGCAAAGGTCTTCTCAAACTTTTATCAATTTTATCAATTCATATATCAAACTTTTCTGCTTCTTCTGACCCTTATTGCTTTTGGTTTTGCTCTGTTTTACTCCTTCAAATATTTCTGGTTTTACTGATTCCTCCAATTTAATCTTTTTGATGTTTCACTGTTCAATTGTTTCAACTATTTCTGGGTTTGCACTAATTTCCTCGTGTGCTAATTGTGCTCTTTCTTACGCTCTGTTTCACTTTTTGACTTTTTCAAATAATTCATGTTGCACACAAACTTCTGCTTCTTCAGCTGAATTCTGCAACACTTTTGCTAAGTTTCACTACTTGGCAAAGGATTTCTACAAAGTATGACTAGCTTTTTTATGCTTTTCTTACTCTTTGTTCTCAAGTTTCTTATATTTCTCCATCAATCATTCTTCAAATATGCTTATTTGGCCCTTTATGTTAAGTTTCACTTCTTCAAATATTTCTGGTGGTGTACTAATTTCAGCTTCAGCAATTATCTGCAGTTTGCTACATTTCACTGTTCAACTGTTTCAACTATTTCAATTTCTTCTCCTATCTGTGTCTATGCATTCTGCTTGTCTACTTTTCTGTTTGCCCTCTGGTTTTACTATCTTTTAAGATCTTCTACAATCTTTAATCAATTTTATAAATTCATATATCAAACATTTCTACTTCTTCTGACCCTTTTTGCTTTTGGTTTTCCTCTGTTTTACTCCTTCAAATATTTCTGGTTTACTGTTTCCACTAATGTTTTATACTTATTACTGTTTCACTATTCAATTGTTTCAACTATTCCTGGGATTGCACTAATTTCCTGTTGTTTCAATTATGCTCTTTCTTAAACTCTGTTTCACTTTTTGACTTTTTCAAATAATTCAGGTTGCACACAAACTCCTGCTTCTTCTGCTGAATTCTGCTATAATTTATATATTATATAATTTATATAATTTATACAGTATAATTCACTATTATATTATTGATATAGTATATTCACTATTCAATTGTTTCAACTATTTCTATGTTTCTATGCATTTTGCTTGTCTACTTTTCTGGATATTCCTTTGGTTCTACCAGTTTTACTGTCTGCAAAGGTCTTCTCAAACTTTTATCAATTTTATCAATTCATATATCAAACTTTTCTGCTTCTTCTGACCCTTATTGCTTTTGGTTTTGCTCTGTTTTACTCCTTCAAATATTTCTGGTTTTTCTGATTCCACTAATTTAAGCTTTTTGATGTTTCACTATTCAATTGTTTCAACTATTTCTGGGTTTGCACTAATTTCCTCATTTGCTAATTGTGCTTTTTCAAATAATTCAGGTTGCACACAAACTCCTGCTTCTGCTGAATTCTGCTATAATTTATATATTATATAATTTATATAATTTATACAGTATAATTCACTATTAATTCACTATTAAATATATTAATATAGTATATTCACTATTCAATTGTTTCAACTATTTCTATGTTTCTATGCATTTTGCTTGTCTACTTTTCTGTATATTCCTTTGATTCTACTGGTTTTACTGTCAGCAAAGGTCTTCTGCAAACTTTTATCAATTTTATCAATTCACATATCAAACTTTTCTGCTTCTTCTGACCCTTTTGTTGTTTCAACTATTCCTGGGATTTCCCTAATTTCCTTTTGTTTCAATTATGCTCTTTTTTAAACTTTGTTTCACTTTTTGACTTTTTCAAACAATTCAGGTTGCACACAAACTCCTGCTTCGTCTGCTGAATTCTGCTATAATTTATATAATATATTATATAATTTATATAATTTATACAATATAATTCACTATTAATTCACTATTATACTATTAATATAGTATATTCACTATTCAATTGTTTCAACTATTTCTATGTTTCTATGCATTTTGCTTGTCTACTTTTCTGTATATTCCTTTGATTCTACTGGTTTTACTGTCGGCAAAGGTCTTCTGCAAACTTTTATCAATTTTATCAATTCACATATCAAACTTTTCTGCTTCTTCTGACCCTTTTGTTGTTTCAACTATTCCTGGGATTTCCCTAATTTCCTGTTGTTTCAATTATGCTCTTTTTTAAACTTTGTTTCACTTTTTGACTTTTTCAAACAATTCAGGTTGCACACAAACTCCTGCTTCGTCTGCTGAATTCTGCTATAATTTATATAATATATTATATAATTTATATAATTTATACAATATAATTCACTATTAATTCACTATTATACTATTAATATAGTATATTCACTATTCAATTGTTTCAACTATTTCTATGTTTCTATGCATTTTGCTTGTCTACTTTTCTGTATATTCCTTTGATTCTACTGGTTTTACTGTCGGCAAAGGTCTTCTGCAAACTTTTATCAATTTTATCAATTCACATATCAAACTTTTCTGCTTCTTCTGACCCTTTTGTTGTTTCAACTATTCCTGGGATTTCCCTAATTTCCTGTTGTTTCAATTATGCTCTTTTTTAAACTTTGTTTCACTTTTTGACTTTTTCAAACAATTCAGGTTGCACACAAACTCCTGCTTCGTCTGCTGAATTCTGCTATAATTTATATAATAGAGAAGAGAATCATCAGAGCAAATATAAGAATGAAACAATAATTCCCCCCCGACCCCCAACTATTTCTGGGTTTGCACTAATTTCCTCGTGTGCTAATTGTGCTCTTTCTTACGCTCTGTTTCACTTTTTGACTTTTTCCAAATAATTCATGTTGCACACAAACTTCTGCTTCTTCAGAAACGTTTGCTAAGTTTCACTACTTGGCAAAGGATTTCTACAATGTATGACTAGCTTTCTTATGCTTTTTTCCAATTTCTTACTCTTTGTTCTCAAGTTTCTTATATTTCTCCATCAATCATTCTGCAAATATGCTTATTTGGCACTTTATGTTAAGTTTCACTTCTTCAAATATTTCTGGTTGTGTACTAATTTCAGCTTCAGCTAATTTCTGCAGTTTGCTACATTTCACTGTTCAACTGTTTCAACTATTTCAATTTCTTCTGCTTTCTTCTACTTCTTAAGCTTTTCTGTACTTTTTCTGGCATTTCTGCAGCAGTCATTCTGCAAATATGCATTCTCACGGCTGTTTCGCTAGGAACAGCTATTTTTCTAGTCAGTGAGAATGCATTCAATGCATTCTCACTTATAGTGTTTCTGTTTTTCTTTATCTTTATTATTATTATTCTGACTTCCGTACGTTTTTTGTGGTTTAACTACTCTCACTATCTTTCACTAATTGTACTAATTTATATATCAAAACGTTCAGCTTCTTCAGGAGAATGGTGCTATGACTTTTGGTAAACTTCACTATTGCACTTTTTGAAATAATTGCCCTTTTGTGCAAATTTATTGCCCCATTATTTCCTATGGTGGAACTCTCTAACTGATTTCAGTTACTTGAGTGTACACTCTAGTAACTGCCGTTTTTGAACTTTTTCTGCTCTTTTATAAACAAAATTATGCTGTTCATACATATTTCACTGTAGAGAAATATTTTATGCATTAAAATGTAGCCACTATTGTCTACTTTATGGAATTATTACTATCATTGCTACAGGTTTTACTGTTTTCTGTCAAACTGCTCTGGAGTACAACCTTGTCACACTTTCTCCTATTCTTTCAATGTATTTTTTTCTTGTGCTCTGTTTTTATCTGTGTCTATGCATTCTGCTTGTCTACTTTTCTGTTTGCCTTCTGGTTCTATGGGTTTTACTATCTTTTAAGATCTTCTACAATCTTTAATCAATTTTATACAATCATATATCAAACATTTCTGCTTCTTCTGATCCTTTTTGCTTTTGCTCTGTTTTACTCCTTCAAATATTTCTGGTTTACTGTTTCCACTAATTTTTTATACTTATTACTGTTTCACTTTTCAATTGTTTAAACTATTTCTGGGATTGCACTAATTTCCTGCTGTTTCAATTATGCTCTTTCTTAAACTCTGTTTCACTTTTTGACTTTTTCTAATAATTCAGGTTGCACACAAACTCCTGCTTCTTCTGCTGAATTCTGCTATAATTTATATATTATATAATTTATATAATTTATACAATATATATATCACTATTAATTTACTATTAAATATATTAATATTGTATATTCACTATTCAATTGTTTCAACTATTTCTACTGGTTCTACTGGTTTTACTGTCGGATAAGGTCTTCTGCAAACTTTGATCAATTTTATCAATTCATATATCAAACTTTTCTGCTTCTTCTGACCCTTTTTGCTTTTGGTTTTCCTCTGTTTTACTCCTTCAAATATTTCTGGTTTTTCTGCTTCCGCTAATTTAAGCTTTTTGCTGTTTCACTGTTCAATTGTTTCAAGTATTTCTGGGTTTGCACTAATTTCCTCGTGTGCTAATTGTGCTCTTTCTTACGCTCTGTTTCACTTTTTGACTTTTTCAAATAATTCATGTTGCACACAAACTTCTGCTTCTTCAGCTGAATTCTTCAACACTTTTGCTAAGTTTCACTACTTGGCAATGGATTTCTGCAATGTATGACTAGCTTTCTAATGCTTTTTTCCAATATCTTACTCTTTGTTCTCAAGTTTCTTATATTTCTCCATCAATCATTCTGCAAATATGCTTATTTGGCCCTTTATGTTAAGTTTCACTTCTTCAAATATTTCTGGTTGTGTACTAATTTCAACTTCAGATAATTTCTGCAGTTTGCTACGTTTCACTGTTCAACTGTTTCAACTATTTCAATTTCTTCTACTTTCTTCCACTTCTTAAGCTTTTCTTCACATTTCTTGCATTTCTGCAGCAGTCATTCTGCAAATATGCATTCTCACGGCTGTTTCGCTAGGAACAGCTATTTTTCTAGTTATTATTCTGTCTTCCGTACGTTTTTTGTCGCTTAACTACTTTCACTATCTTTCACTAATTGTACTAATTTATATATCAAAACGTTCAGCTCCTTCAGGAGAATGGTGCTATGACTTTTGGTAAACTTCACTATTGCACTTTTTGAAATAATTGCCCTTTTGTGCAAATTTATTGCCCCATTATTTCCTATGGTGGAACTCTGTAACTGATTTCAGTTACTTGAGTGGCCACTCTAGTAACTGCCGTTTTTGAACTTTTTCTGCTCTTTTATAAACAAAATTATGCTGTTCATACATATTTCACTGTAGAGAAATATTTTATGCATTAAAATGTAGCCACTAGTGTCTACTTTATGGAATTATTACTATCATTGTTACAGGATTTACTGTTTTCTGTCAAACTCCTCTGGAGTAAAACCTTGTCACACTTTCTCCTATTCTTTCAATGTATTTTTTTCTTGTGCTCTGTTTTTATCTGTGTCTATGCATTCTGCTTGTCTACTTTTCTGTTTTCCTTCTGGTTTTACTATCTTTTAAGATCTTCTACAATCTTTAATTAATTTTATAAATTCATATATGAAACATTTCTTCTTCTTCTGACCCTTTTTGCTTTTGCTCTTTTTTACTTCTTCAAATATTTCTGGTTGTGTACTAATTTCAGCTTCAGCTAATATCTGCAGTTTGCTACGTTTCACTGTTCAACTATTTCAACTATTTAAATTTTTCTGCTTTCTTCTACTTCTTAAGCTTTTCTCCACATTTCATTGCATTTCTGCAGCAGACATTCTGCAAATATGCATTCTCACGGCTGTTTTGCTAGGAACAGCTATTTTTCTAGTCAGTGAGAATAATAATAATCTATAATATCTCATTAATTTTCCCAACGAACAGAAGAGGAACATGACTGACATGATGGTGATTTATTGATTGATTGATTGATTGATTGATTGATTGAAAATAACATTATATTATATTGACACTTAACTTTGTAGATTACCAATGAATGTATCCAAAACTGAATACATTATTCAGCAAACCAAAAATTTTTGACATTATCAGGGCTGCTATCAAGAAATGAAAACACAAATCATATTTGTTAGTTTCTAGTTTATATCTCATCATTCTATCCACTCACTGTTTATCTTTCTTCCTGGAGAATCTTCAATGTTAGAAAGTGAGAAAATGTGTCCAAAACCTGGGATTTTAATTATTGATAAATAAAATAGAGTTTAAACTTTTAATTCTTAGTGTCCAAAATGTGAAAACGTGGAAGTGGAACCAGTCAGATTGGAAGGAATATGGCTATATTTGTTTTCAGCTATAACTTAGACATCAGGTGAATCAGGTGACATCAGGTAGCTTTAAACATATTGAGAAGTTAAAACAACAGCTTGTTAATTCACTTCAACTCTGTCAGAACATCAGACACCTTTTTAATCAGAAATGTTTCATTAGCATATTGAGCTAATGGGATCCCTGCTCCAGAAAGGTGAAGGTCTCTGGACAGCTTGAAGGTAAACACCGACTGGCAGGAAGATGAACGCTGATGAGACATCCTACAACAAAGAGGCTGCACAAACAACAAGGATGGTCTAGGGTGGCAGTTTACCAACATGAAAACACATTGGAATATATTATGATGAATTAATTATGACATTTTTAAGTTATTTGCAACATTCTGACAAACAATAGTGCCTTTATATTTGGCACCATTTTATAGTAGTTTTATATAAAAATCATTGTTAGCTTACCTGCACCGTTTGAGCCACCTGCTTTCCTCCTGACCATATTGCAGCATAATTCCCACCAGCACATTTTCTTGAAGTCTCAGAAAAATCACAGAAAGACTATAAAAATAGCACAGGTCTCTCTTCTTCTGTATTAGAAAAAAGCAACTTATGTTAGGTCTCATGTAACAAAGCACAGCACATAGCGCTATAACACCATGAGGCAGCACCATGTATCGAGCCAAGTTGGGGCAGTGTAAACATGGTCACGTCGAAACAGAGCAAAGCCAAGCCAGGTTTTTGAAGTAGAGCTGGAGGAAAAGGGACATAATTCACAAATGCATCATCCAATTTGTAGTCATCAGACTCATACAAACCTGGTGGAAATCAAACTTTTTATGAATCATGAGACTCATAAAAGGTTTGGTTTGCACCAGATTTTATGAGTCATCAGACTCATAAAAAATCTTGTGCAAATCAGACTTTTTTGGACACTTACCCATCCCCAATCTAAGCCCGGATCAAGTTTCTGCCCTGGACATGCCTATTTCGGAGCAGGAGATTTTGAGGGCAATTAAATTGTTACAACCCTGGAAGTCACCCCAGATGTCTCAGTTTCTATGGTCTGGGAAGCCCTTAAGGCATACATAAGAGGTCAGGTAATATCCTTTGTGGCTAAGAAGAAAAAGGACTCCTTGTCCAAACAAATTAATCTCAAAAGTCAAATTGCAGACTTGGATACTAGGAATGCACAAGATCCATCCCAACAATTGCATAAAGAACGTTGTAGGCTTCATGCAGAACACAGTCTAATTACATCACAGTCGATAGAATATTTATTGCTGAAAAATAGAAGTAGTACATATGAGCATGGCGATAAGGCTGGGGAGGTTTTGGCGAGGCAGCTTAGGGGTGCAAGGGCCAAATTAACTATTGGTGGGATAACATCTCAGGATGATGCTATCATTATGGACCAGCAAGGAATAAATGATGCTTTTCAACATCATTATAATAAATTATATCGTTCTGATACATGTTGTAATCCCCATCTCTTGCAGAATTTAATTCAGAATTTAATTCAGAGGAAATAAAAAGCAAAATGGGTCAGAAGTAGCAGAAATGTTTGATATATGAATTGATAAAATTGATAAAAGTTTGAGAAGACCTTTGCAGACAGTAAAACCAGTAGAACCAAAGGAATATCCAGAAAAGTAGACAAGCAAAATGCATAGAAACATAGAAATAGTTGAAACAATTCAATAGTGAATATACTATATTAATAAGATAATAGTGAATTAATAGTAAATTATGCTGTATAAAATATATAAATTATATAATATATAAAGTATAGAGGAATTCAGCAGAAGAAACAGGAGTTTGTGTGCAACCTGAATTATTTTTGCCTGTTTGAACTGTTGATGACTGTTTCAACTACTTCTGGCAGCTGAAGGAGGAACAGCTTATCCTGCTCTCTCCCGTCCTTACTGATAACTTTGCTTGTGGATTATTTTTAAAGTCACAATTTTTATGGTTTTATTCACATTATCGACATCATAACTGGATTACTTCAAACCTAAAGACCAGGAGATTTTCTCACTTTTATTTTTACCTCACTTTTCTTCACCTCCAAGTTGAACTAGGGCAAAATGCCCCCGTTCGACCCCAAGGACATTAGCAGTATTCTACAACGACTTCAGTTTTTAGAAACAAAGATTCAACAGCTGGAGGTGAACTTTGAGATCAACGCTACCTGTGGATATGAAACAACTCTTCCTCAAATCAGCGGAGAGGTCGTACACCCCGCACCAAACAGCTCACCCTGGATCGCTCAGGGAGCCAAGCCAAAACAAAAGTCTCACACTGCAGATCCCATGAGACGACTAACGGGGAGAACCCCTCACCTGGATGAATCAGCGTGGCCAGCTCTGAGCAGAAACCCACCTTCAACCTCAACACCTGCTCCGCCAAAGAATAACAAACAAGCAGCTGGAACCAAAACGACTACACCGAGCCCACTCCCAAGGACAAAGCGACCAGCCCGAGCCTCAAAACATCCTGACTCCGTGGGAATCCCACTGAAAAACAGATTTTCTGCACTTCAGCACGAGCCTCTGAGTGAAAATCCACCTTCAAACATCAGCAATGAGGCTAAACCAACGCATCCACCGCACAAAGCTCCGAAGGACAAAGTGACCACCAGGAAAACGAAAGGTATGCCAAGAGTGCTTATTGTTGGAGATGAGGCAGTAAATGGAATTAGTCATGTTTGCAATCCCAAGAAAACGAGAGTGGTTTCTTTTCTTGGTGACACTGTATCTGATTTGACCCGCAAAGTGCTCTCTCTAACCACTGATCAGCCAAACATGGAGACTTTAGTTGTGCATGTTGGAGCCAACGATCTGGAAAAGCAAAAATCCGAGATTCTGAAAAAGGACTTTAATATTCTTCTGGACACTATGGGAAAATTAAAAATGAAGTTATTTCTCAGTGGTCCAATTCCATCGCCTCAATGGGGAGACGAAAAACATTCCAGGCTGCTTATGATAAACAAATGGCTGATTAAAACCTGCTCTGCCAGCTCAGTGACCTTCATCGATAACCTCTGGATCTACTGGCAGCGCTTTCACCTCTTTGGAAGAGGAGGACGCAATCTTAACAAACCCGGAATAAGGCTGCTCACTGCAAACATTTTTCATTTTATCAACAAGAACAACAATGTGACCATCGCTTCAGAAGAACAGGCTCAAGGATGTCTGATTAGGATGGAGCCCTCCGCATATCAAGAACAAACTATTCCAATACAAACTGATAAAACATCGGCTGTGAACAGAATGACTGGTTCCCCTCCGCCTTCCCCCATCCCACATCTTTCCCCCCTCCCTTCTCCTTCCACCCTCCCTTCTCCTTCCCCCCTCCCTCTCTGCTCCTACACTCACTCACGTTTATTAGAAAGTGACCCACTAAAGAGAGCCGGGCTTCACCTGAGCCGCTTGAAAATGCTGGTGGAGAATTCAGGTCAGAGAGAAAGACGGACGGACTCTTTCTCATCCCAGCTGGATAGTATGGATCAACAGGTTTGCCTCGGCACAACTCTCACTTCATCTAAGCCACCTGCCTCTGACCTCCCTGAAGATCCAGCACTCCGCATTTCTGAGGTCTGAGACCGGGGTCCAGATATTATCCTTACACCCGTCTTCCTCCAGAATGTGTCTGGCCCCCCAACATTGCGTAGCAGGACAATACCTGTCCGGATCACTACAAGAACAGTTACAAAAAACAGAAATACAAAAAACAGTGGTCTTAATTCAAACCTCAGACTGATCCCCTGTCTAAAGGAACCTCAGACTGAAGAGCTTTCAGCCTCCGAGTCACTTAACCTGGCTCTTTTAAATACCAGATCTCTCTGTTCTAAAGCTCTATTAATTAATGATTTCATCACTGAGCATAATATTGATGTTTTATTTCTGACAGAAACATGGCTGAATGACAATAATGAAGCAATCGTACTAATTGAATCAACGCCTCCTACGTACAATTTTTTAAGTGAAAATAGAAAACACAAAAAAGGCGGAGGCGTAGCTTCAATATTTAAGAATACCATAAACTGTAGTAAAATCTCTTTGGGTAATTTTATGTCTTTTGAATATCTTGGAATCGAGGTAAAAGGCCACAAACGAACTTTGACACTAACTCTATACAAAACACCAACATATGTGGAAAATTTCTTTGCGGACTTGAATGAGCTTCTATCTCTCATATGTATTGATTACGATTGTTTGCTAATTGTCGGTGATTTCAACATTCATGTTGACAACCCCAAGACCGAGGGGCTAAAAAGCTCTGTAATATATTAGAGAGTTTTGGTTTAACACAACATGTCAAACAAGCAACACACACTCAGGGACACACACTGGACCTGGTTATCAGTAAGGGTGTGAATATTTCCAATGTCTCTGTAACTGATATTGCCCTGTCTGATCATTTTGCTGTTTTCTTTGACAGTTCTTTATCTGTTAACCCACTTGAACAAACAGCTACTATCACAAAACGTACTTTCACAGAAAACACAGCAGAAACATTTAATCAAATCTACTCTTCTTCCTCACTCTTAAGTTATAGTGACGTAGATAAGTTGGTGGATGATTTTCAGTGCAAACTTTCAGATATCATTGATTACATTGCCCCCACTAAAGTGAAGGTTGTGACTGGTAGGAAGAAATCTCCATGGAGAAATGCACAAGTAGTTCAATCTGCAAGACAACTCTGCCGTAGGGCCGAACGGAAATGGCGTAAAGGTCAACTGCACGTTTATTATGACATCTACAAGGAAAGACTACGTAACTATCACACAACACTGAAACATGCGAGAGAAGCTTTCTTTGCAGATGTCATAAACAAAAACATTAACAATGCTCGAGCTTTATTCGCCACTGTTGACAGGCTCACAAATCCTCCAATGACGTTACCACCTGAACTTCAATCTATTGCCGCCTGCAACAAGTTTTCCAGTTTCTTTTCAGAGAAAATTCAAAAGATCAGAGGATTAATCTGCATATCCACTCCAAAGACAGTACTAATGCTGTTCCCAAACAAAACAAATGCAGGAAAAATGACCCAATTTCAACTATTTAATTATAAAACCCTAGAAGAAATTATAAGTCAATTAAGCTCCACTTCCTGCTGTCTGGATGTCCTACCCACACATTTCTTTAAGAAAGTCCTGCCTGTTGTTGCTAATGATCTGATCCAAATATTAAACTCATCGCTCTCTTCAGGTGTTTTCCCCCAGGCTTTGAAAATGGCAGTTGTCAAACCACTGATAAAAAAGAACAATCTGGACAAATCCCTACTGCAGAATTACAGGCCGATCTCCAACCTCCCATTCATCAGCAAAATTATTGAAAAAGCTGTTTTTAAGCAATTAAATAACTTCCTAACAATAACAAACTGCTTTGACTCCTTCCAGTCTGGTTTTCGTGCTCACCACAGCACGGAGTCGGCCCTTGTAAAAGTGTTCAATGACATCCATATAAATACAGACTGTGGGAGAACCACAGTGCTGGTTCTGTTGGACCTCAGTGCAGCTTTCGACACTGTTGACCACGACATTTTACTGAATCGACTGGAGAGTTGGGTCGGACTCTCCGGTCCAGTGCTCAACTGGTTTGAATCTTACATAAAGAACAGGGATTTCTTTGTTTCAATTGGAAACTTCTCATCAGAGAGGTCAAAGGTCACATGTGGGGTACCCCAAGGTTCAATCCTAGGACCCCTTCTTTTCAATATTTATATGTTCCCACTGGCAAAGATTATAACAGGACATAGGATTAGCTACCACAATTATGCGGATGATACACAGCTCTACATCACGATGTCACCAGGTGACTCTGAACCCATCCAATCACTGAATAGATGCTTAGAACAGATCAATGTGTGGATGTGCCAAAACTTTCTCCAGCTAAACAGAAACAAAACTGAAGTTATTATCTTTGGACCTAAAGAGGAACGAACTAGAATCAATGCACAGCTTCAGTTATTACAA
This sequence comes from Poecilia reticulata, assembly GCF_904066995.2. Taxonomy (NCBI): domain Eukaryota; kingdom Metazoa; phylum Chordata; class Actinopteri; order Cyprinodontiformes; family Poeciliidae; genus Poecilia; species Poecilia reticulata. The sequence continues at coordinate 232,221 of NW_027675131.1, read as the reverse complement.
CTAAAAACCAGCGATCAGGCCCGAAACCTGGGAGTAGTGATGGACTCTGACCTGAACCTTCAGAGCCACATTAAGACAGTCACAAAGTCGGCCTTCTATCACCTGAAGAACATCTCCAGGATTAGAGGACTTATGTCTCAGCACGATCTAGAGAAACTCATCCATGCGTTTATCTTTAGCCGCATTGATTATTGCAACAGCGTCTTCACAGGTCTGACTAATAAATCAATCAAACAGCTGCAGCTGATCCAGAATGCTGCTGCTCGGGTTCTCACTAAAACCAGGAAGATAGAGCACATAACACCAGTTTTAAAGTCCCTACACTGGCTCCCTGTAGCTCAGAGAATAGACTTTAAAATACTGATGTTAGTTTATAAATCTCTGAACGGTTTAGCACCACAATACCTTAAAGATCTGTTATTACTGTACCAACCATCTAGACCCCTCAGATCTTCTGGTTCTGGTCTGCTCTGCATCCCCAGAACCAGAACCAGACGAGGAGAAGCAGCATTCAGTTTCTACGCACCACAGATTTGGAACAAACTTCCAGAAAACTGTAAAACAGCTGAAACACTGGGTGCCTTTAAATCTCAACTTAAAACCCACCTGTTTAGAGTTGCTTATGGCTAAATTAGGGTTAGAGTGCGGGTTTTGATGTCTTCCATGTTTTTATGTCTTTAATGTTTTTAATTTTTTTTTTTTTCTTCTTTCTTTTATGTATGGGGAAGAAAGTGAAAAATGAGGGTGGAAAACGATGAAAATTAAAGTGGAATGGAAATGGAATGGAACCAGTTAAAGTCCGCGGGAGGGCAGACTCCTCTAACTATAAGTTAGTTAAATTCTGTGTGGGACGGCGGCGTCCTCTGGTAAGGGAGTTTTTTTTTTTTTTATTTTTATTTATTTTTTAATTTTCTCTCTTTCTCACTGTTTATTTCTGTTTTTATTTTAATTATGTAAAGCACTTTGAAATGCCTTGCTGCTGAAATGTGCTATACAAATAAAATTTGATTTGATTTGATTTGATTTGAAAAAGTCAAAAAGTGAAACAAAGTTTAAGAAAGAGCATAATTGAAACAACAGGAAATTAGTGCAATCCCAGAAATAGTTGAAACAATTGAATAATGAAACAGTAATAAGTATAAAAAATTAGTGGAAACAGTAAACCAGAAATATTTGAAGGAGTAAAACAGAGCAAAACCTAAAGCAAAAAGGGTCAGAAGAAGCAGAAATGTTTGATATAGGAATTTATGAAATTGATTATAGATTGTAGAAGATCGTCAAATATAGTAAAACCAGTAGAACCAGAAGGCAAACAGAAAAGTAGACAAGCAGAATGCATAGACACCAATAAAAACAGAGCACAAGAAGAAAATACATTGAAAGAATAGGAGAAAGTGTGACAAGGTTGTACTCCAGAGGAGTTTAACAGAAAACAGTAAATCCTGTAACAATGATAGTAATAATTCCATAAAATAGACACTAGTGGCTACATTTTAAGGCATAAAATATTTCTCTACAGTGAAATATGAATGAACAGCATAATTTTGTTTATAAAAGAGCAGAAAAAGTTCAAAAACGGCAGTTACTAGAGTGGCCACTCTAGTAACTGAAATCAGTTAGAGAGTTCCACCATAGGAAATAATGGGGCAAAAGATTTGCACAAAAGGGCAATTATTTCAAAAAGTGCAATAGTGAAGTTTACCAAAAGTCATAGCTCCATTCTCCTGAAGAAGCTGAACGTTTTGATATATGAATTAGTACAATTAGTGAAAGATAGTGAGAGTAGTTAAACCACAAAAAACGTACGGAAGACAGAATAATAACTAGAAAAATAGCTGTTCCTAGCGAAACAGCCGTGAGAATGCATATTTGCAGAATGACTGCTGCAGAAATGCCAGAAAAAGTACAGAAAAGCTTAAGAAGTATAAGATATCAGAAGAAATAGAAAATAGTTGAAACAGTTGATCAGTGAAATATAGCAATCTGCAGATAATTGCTGAAGCTGAAATTAGTACACCACCAGAAATATTTGAAGAAGTGAAACTTAACATAAAGGGCCAAATAAGCATATTTGCAGAATGATTGATGGAGAAATATAAGAAACTTGAGAACAAAGAGTAAGAAAAGCATAAGAAAGCTAGTCATACTTTGTAGAAATCCTTTGCCAAGTAGTGAAACTTTGCAAAAGTGTTGCCGAGTTCAGCTGAAGAAGCAGAAGTTTGTGTGCAACATGAATTATTTGAAAAAGTCAAAAAGTAAAAAAGAGCGTAAGAAAGAACACAATTATCACAAGAGGAAATTAGTGCAAACCCAGAAATAGTTGAAACAATTGAATAGTGAAACATCAAAAAGCTTAAATTAGCGGAATCAGAAAAACCAGAAATATTTGAAGGAGTAAAACAGAGCAAAAGCAAGAAGGGTCAGAAGAAGCAGAAAAGTTTGATATATGAATTGATAAAAGTTTGAGAAGACCTTTGCAGACAGTAAAACCAGTAGAACCAAAGGAATATCCAGAAAAGTAGACAAGCAAAATGCATAGAAACATAGAAATAGTTGAAACAATTGAATAGTTAATATACTATATTAATAAGATAATAGTGAAATAATAGTGAATTATACTGTATAAATTATATAATATATAAATTATAGCAGAATTCAGCAGAAGCAGGAGTTTGTGTGCAACCTGAATCATTTGAAAAAGTCAAAAAGTCAAACAGAGTTTAAGAAAGAGCATAATTGAAACAAAAGTAAATAAGTGCAATCCCAGAAATAGTTGAAACAATTAAATAGTGAAACAGTAATAGGTATAAAAAATTAGTGGAAACAGTGAACCAGAAATATTTGAAAGAGTAAAAAAGAGCAAAAACTAAAGCAAAAAGGATAAGAAGAAGCAGAAATGTTTGATATATGAATTTATAAAATTGATTATGGATTGTAGAAGATCTTCAAATATAGTAAAACCAGTGGAACCAGAAGGAAAACAGAAAAGTAGACAAGCAGAATGCATAGACACAGATAAAAACAGAGCACAAAAAGAAAATACATTGAAAGAATAGGAGAAAGTGTGACAAGGTTGTACTCCAGAGGAGTTTAACAGAAAACAGTAAATCCTGTAACAATGATAGTAATAATTCCATAAAGTAGACACGTGTGGCTACATTTTAAAGCATAAAATATTTCTCTACAGTGAAATATGTATGAACAGCATAATTTTGTTTATAAAAGAGCAGAAAAAGTTCAAAAACGGCAGTTACTAGAGTGGCCACTCAAGTAACTGAAATCAGTTACAGAGTTCCACCATAGGAAATAATGGGGCAAAAGATTTGCACAAAAGGGCAATTATTTCAAAAAGTGCAATAGTGAAGTTTACCAAAAGTCATAGCACCATTCTCCTGAAGGAGCTGAACGTTTTGATATATAAATTAGTACAATTAGTGAAAGATAGTGAGAGTAGTTAAACCAGGAAAAACGTACGGAAGCCAGAATAATAATAACTAGAAAAATAGCTGTTCCTAGCGAAACAGCCGTGAGAATGCATATTTGCAGAATGACTGCTGCAGAAATGCAAAAAAATGTGGAGAAAAGCTTGAGAAGTAGAAGAAAGAAGAAGAAATTGAAACAGTAGAAATAGTTGAAACAGTTGAACAGTGAAACGTAGCAAACTGCAGATATTAGCTAAAGCTGAAATTAGTACATAACCAGAAATATTTGAAGAAGTGAAACTTAACATAAAGAGCCAAATAAGCATATTTGCAGAATGATTGAAGGAGAAATATAAGAAACTTGAGAACAAAGAGTAAGAAAAGCATAAGAAAGCTAGTCATACATTGTAGAAATCCTTTGCCAAGTAGTGAAACTTTGCAAAAGTGTTACAGTATTCAGCTGAAGAAGCAGAAGTTTGTGTGCAACATGAATTATTTGAAAAAGTCAAAAACTGAAACAGAGCGTAAGAAACATCACAATTAGCACACGAGGAAATTAGTGCAAACCCAGAAATAGTTGAAACAATTGAACAGTGAAACATCAAAAAGCTTAAATTAGCGGAAGCAGAAAAACCAGAAATATTTGAAGGAGTAAAACAGAGGAAAACCAAAAGCAAAAAGGGACAGAAAAAGCAGAAAAGTTTGATATATGAATTGATAAAATTGTTTAGTTTGCAGCAAGACCTTAGCCGACAGTAAAACCAGTAGAACCAAAGGAATATACAGAAAAGTAGACAAGGAAAATGCATAGAAACATAGAAATAGTTGAAACAATTGAATAGTGAATATACTATATTAATAATGTAATAGTCAATTAATAGTTAATTATACTGTATAAATTATATAATATATAAATAATAGCAGGATTCAGCAAAAGAAGCAGGAGTTTGAGTACAACCTGAATTATTTGAAAAAGTAAAAAAGTGAAACAGAGTTTAAGAAAGAGCATAATTGAAACAACAGGAAATTAGTGCAATCCCAGAAATAGTTGAAACAATTGAATAGTGAAATAGAAAAGTAGACAAGCAGAATGCATAGACACAGTTAAAAACAGAGCACAAGAAGAAAATACATTGAAAGAATAGGAGAAAGTGTGACAAGGTTGTACTCCAGAGGAGTTTAACAGAAAACAGTAAAACCTGTAGCAAAGATAGTAATAAATCCATAAAGTAGACACGTGTGGCTACATTTTAATGCATAAAATATTTCTCTACAGTGAAATATGTATGAACAGCATAATTTTGTTTATAAAAGAGCAGAAAAAGTTCAAAAATGGCAGTTACTAGAGTGGACACTCTAGTAACTGAAATCAGTTATAGAGTTCCACCATAGGAAATAATGGGGCAATAAATTTGCACAAAAGGGCAATTATTTCAAAAAGTGCAATAGTGAAGTTTACCAAAAGTCATAGCACCATTCTCCTGAAGAAGCTGAACGTTTTGATATATAAATTAGTACAATTAGTGAAAGATAGTGAGAGTAGTTAAACCACAAAAAACGTACGGAAGTCAGAATAATAATAATAATAACTAGAAAAATAGCTGTTCCTAGCGAAACAGCCGTGAGAATGCATATTTGCAGAATGACTGCTGCAGAAATGCAAGAAAAAGTAGAGAAAAGTTTAAGGAGTAGAAGAAAGTAGAAGAAAGTAGAAGAAAGCAGAAGAAAGCCGAAGATAGTGGAAGAAATAGAAATAGTTGAAACTATTGAATAGTGAATATACTATATTCAAAAGTAGCAAACCCTTCAAAAGTATTTAATAGTGAATTAATAGTGAATTATACTGCATAAATTATATAAATTATATAATATATAAATTATAGCAGAATTCAGCAGAAGCAGGAGTTTGTGTGCAACCTGAATTATTTGAAAAAGTCAAAAAGTGAAACAGAGTTTAAGAAAGAGCATAATTGAAACAACAGGAAAAAATTAGTGCAATCCCAGGAATAGTTGAAACAATTGAATAGTGAAACAGTAATAAGTATAACAAGCAAAGCCAGTGATGCAGCACCTGGGATTGCACAACTTCTCGCTAACTGCACTGGTTGTTATTCTATGAGAGCATGCTCCGTCTGTCTGTGCGTCGCAAATAACATGGTTAAAAACATTTAATGTCTTAACTGATTTCCCTTAATTAATTCCAAGTATTTAATGTACTGTTTTTATAGTCACCAACTGTGTGTGTAACGTGTTTCGTGTGCTGAGGAGCGATCGAAAACGGCATGTTACTCGAGACGGCAAACGCCATACAGATTCGAGGTGAGGTATTCAGTTCTCTGCCTCATCGCTGGGGGCGCTCATGAACCCAGATATTGTAACTCCACAAACGAAGAAGGGAGAACGTAACGGCAGAGAACGCCAAGCAGAACGTCAGAGACATTCAGGAGCACTTGGATATTTTCACTTCGAAAGATTTGGCACCAGTTTGGCACACACACACTATATATCAGTGACGTACGGTGAGGTTCATTGCTGGTGAGGCACTGACTTATGACTTAGACACCATGCATGCTATTGGACCTACGGAAATTTCGCGCATGCATACAACGCTGTGGGGCAAAAAGACTAATATTTTACATGTCATCTATAGCCGCGTTAACTCAGTGAAACTTAAATGTAGGTATTAATTTCGTGCTATGATCCACAGCAAAGTGATCTGTTTTCCCCAAGCTACGCAGACTCGCTGCCATAGCAACTGACAATAATGCCACTTTATGTTTTAGGATATAACCCAGAAATACTTGAAACAATTGAATAGTGAATATACTATATTATTAGTATAATAGTGAATTAATAGTGAATTATATTGTATAAATTATATAAATTATATAATATATTATATAAATTATAGCAGAATTCAGCAGACGAAGCAGGAGTTTGTGTGCAACCTGAATTGTTTGAAAAAGTCAAAAAGTGAAACAAAGTTTAAAAAAGAGCATAATTGAAACAAAAGGAAATTAGGGAAATCCCAGGAATAGTTGAAACAACAAAAGGGTCAGAAGAAGCAGAAAAGTTTGATATGTGAATTGATAAAATTGATAAAAGTTTGCAGAAGACCTTTGCCGACAGTAAAACCAGTAGAATCAAAGGAATATACAGAAAAGTAGACAAGCAAAATGCATAGAAACATAGAAATAGTTGAATCAGTTGAATAGTGAATATACTATATTAATAATATAATAGTGAATTAATAGTGAATTATACTGTATAAATTATATAAATTATATAATATATAAATTATAGCAGAATTCAGCAGAATCAGGAGTTTGTGTGCAAGCTGAATTATTTGAAAAAGTGAAAAAGTGAAACAGAGTTTAAGAAAGAGCATAATTGAAACAACAGGAAATTAGTGCAATCCCAGGAATAGTTGAAACAATTGAATAGTGAAACCGTAATAAGTATAAAACATTAGTGGAAACAGTAAACCAGAAATATTTGAAGGAGTAAAACAGAGGAAAACCAAAAGCAAAAAGGGTCAGAAGAAGAAGAAATGTTTGATATATGAATTATAAAATTGATTAAAGAAAGTAGAAGATCTTAAAAGATAGTAAAACCAGAAGGCAAACAGAAAAGTAGACAAGCAGAATGCATAGAAACAGATAAAAACAGAGCACAAGAAGAAAATACATTGAAAGAATAGGAGAAAGTGTGACAAGGTTGTACTCCAGAGGAGTTTAACAAAAAACAGTAAATCCTGTTTCAATAATGGTAATAATTCCATAAAGTAGACACTAGTGGCTACATTTTAATGCATAAAATATTTCTCTACAGTGAAATATGTGTGAACAGCATAATTTTGTTTGTCAAACAGCAGAAAAAGTTCAAAAACGGCAGTTACTAGAGTGCACACTCTAGTAACTGCCGAATTCCACCATTCATTTCAATGGGCAAAATATTTGCACAAAAGTGCAATTATTTCAAAAAGTGCAATAGTGAAGGTTACCAAAAGTCATAGCACCATTCTCCTGAAGGAGCTGAACGTTTTGATATATAAATTAGTACAATTAGTGAAAGATAGTGAAAGTAGTTAAGCGACAAAAAACGTACGGAAGTCAGAATAATAAAGATAAAGAAAAACAGAAACACTATAAGTGAGAATGCATTGAATGCATTCTCACTGATAAAGATAAAGAAAAACAGAAACACTATAAGTGAGAATGCATTGAATGCATTCTCACTGATAATAATAAAGAAAAACAGAAACACTATAAGTGAGAATGCATTGAATGCATTCTCACTGACTAGAAAAATAGCTGTTCCTAGCGAAACAGCCGTGAGAATGCATATTTGCAGAATGTCTGCTGCAAAAATGCAAGAAAAAGTAGAGAAAAGCACAAGAAGTGAAGGAAAGCAGAAGAAATGGAAATAATTGGAAAGTGGAACAAATCAAAAAGTATAAATATAGCAGTAGTGGAAAATACTTTAAAACCAGAAAAAGTTGAAACAGTTGGAACAGTGAAACATAGAAAGACAGGAAAAACAATAAAATAGGAGAACCAGTAATTATTACAAAGCCAGAAATATTTGAAGAAGTGAGACAGCAAAACAAAAAAGCATAAACGAACAGCAGAAGCAGAACAGTTTGATACATGATTTACTGAACTTGATTAAATCTTGCAGAAGACTTTAAAAAATAGTTACGAAATTGAAGTAAAAGTATATATATATATATATATATATATATATATATATATATATATATATATATATATATATATATATCTCACAGGAAGCATGTAACAGACATTTTCATTGAAAGATAAGAATGAAACCATTTATAAAGATATGTTCACCCTGTGATTTGTATTATAAAGTATCTCTTTATCATTTAATTTGAACAAGCAAAGCCAGTGATGCAGCACCTGGGATTGCACAACTTCTCGCTAACTGCACTGGTTGTTATTCTATGAGAGCAATGCTCCGTCTGTCTGTACGTCGCAAATAACATGGTTAAAAACATTTAATGTATGAACTGATTTTCCATAATTCATTCTATGTATTTAATGTACTGTGTTTTTATTGTCACCAACTGTGTGTGTAACGTGTTTTGTTTGCTGAGGAGCGATCTTTAACGGCAAATTATTGAAGATAGCAAACAGCATGCAGATTCTTAATTGAGGGAGGCAGTTCTCGTGCCTTATCGCTGGGGGCACTCATGAGCCCAGATATTGTAGCTCAACTGCAGAGTAAGAGACAGTACCAGGGAGCTAGCCACACATTAGCTGTGCTGATACAGAGAGCGAGAAAGACGTGGTTTTGAGTTGTACTTTAACGGTTTCTCCCTTTGCTATTAAGCACAGCACGAATTTAATAATATCTACATGTCTAAGTTTGTTTGACGGAATTATAACAGAATTATTCTGCGGAGGCGGCGCTGCTATGGATGTCATAGCAGCGTAAAGCTCTCCAATGCTGGAGAGCTTTAATGCCCTCCAGCATTGTACGCATGCGCATAATTTCCTTATGTAAACAATAACATGCAGGGTCTAGATTTGTAAATCTGATTATAAGTAAGTTGGAGCCTCACCAGCTATAAATATCACCGCACAAAATGTTTTTTGCAGATTTGCATGCAACAAACATTTTTTGTTGCATGCAACGATGCAACAATGATGTAAATTTATTAATGTACATCATTAATATATGATGTACATTTATTAATGTTTGTGATGGAAAACCTTACATGGATTTAATTTTTGTAAAATAGCCAAATGAGTTTTGTAAACCAAAAGATTTTTAATTTGTAAATGGATTGGAAAATTTGGGACTTGAGGTCAAAAAATGACCATAACCACACTCACTTTAAATGCAAAATAAATAAATTGAATATAAACCTGGAAAACTGCACTAAGTGTAATAATGCTGCGCGTATCAAAAGGCAAACTAAGAATGTACTCAGTTCTATTTATTTTCTTTACATACTGTCAATACACAATGTCACACATGTCACACAAACTGTCACACAAACTGTCATAGAACTTTTTTATTTCAGTCAAGTCATACAAACATTTCATTTGATTCAGACTATCAAGCAGTACAATATTCTGAATTATTCAAAGTAAACAGTTTCTAAAGAAACCCAGAAGATTGCATTGCCTTAATGATATTTACCATTTATTCCTCCTCAATGGGACATAAAAGTGAAACACATTTGCTGTGTATCATTGACTTCTTTGCAATCCCTTATACCAAGCAACAGTGGAGAGGAAAACTCCCTTCAACAGGAAGTAACCTCTGACAGATCCAGGCTCGATACAAGCAGCCATCTGCCACGACTGACTGGGCTTTTTAGAAGACATGATATGAGAAGTAGGTCTTCTCAAATCATGCACAATAAACAGCTTTCTGTGCAAAAAAAAAGAACGGAATTATTTTTGATTATGAAAATGATCAAAAATGATTCATGCTTTATACTTCAGTAAAGAAAAAACTCACTAAAGCATAACACAGTAGTAGCAATACATTGTGAAACTGGAGGTGTACAAGTTACACAGATACAGAAAAAACCTATGAGGACATGGTCAATTATATTTAGAAATGTATTGTATTTTCATTCTTAAGCTTAAAGAATGGAATGTCAAGATTACAAAGCCTCTACTGAAAAGAATGTGACCAAATCCCCACCCCAAGAAACAAATCCAGTTTAAAATGTAGTATCTGAGTGTAGTTTATCCTATTGCTAAACTATACTAGTTCAACACCCTCATTCTAATTTGCTAATGATTAAAATTAATTGACAATGCTTTTCTCTTTTCTTTTCCCTGATGTCTATATTAGCTGCTCAAATAGCATAAGTGTGGCAATCCTTTGCCATAACATTTTACCAGCTGATACCCCTCCCCTCACATAAATACAGGATTCACAGTTGTGTAATATGTGACTTTAAAAATATTACAATAGCATAATTTACTTTTTTTGGTTTCTCGTAAAGATTTAGTTTATTCTTTCCTTTTTATTGTCACCATGTTCATTAATATCAACAGGTGACAAAGCATTACTCATTGCATAAAGTCACAAGTTTACACACTAGGAGTCCCGTCTTATTCCCACTTTTAGTATGATGAAAATAATCCTGCTAAACTAAAACACTTGAGATTTGATATCTTACATATTTAAACTTTCACTAGTTGACACTTTAACCCAACATGTGGAAACCTGATTAAAAAAAACACATTTGTACGTAAACATGATGTAAATCTGCAAATCTACAGAGATTTTAGCAGAATGAAATGAGCTTAATTACAAATTTGTCAAAACTGTGTATAGTTCACATTTACATGGTTGTTGTGAAGATGATTCTGGTGATGCAAGTTAAAATAATAATAAAAATCAGTCACTGTGAAGATATAAATGTTCACACTCGATGGGGTCTTTCTGATTGCCGCTGCAGCTTCCTTTAACCTGCTCAGTGTTTGCAACATCATTGGACAGATGGGTGCAGATCTTCAGGAAAAAAGTGAGACACTTTAACCCTCTGAGCAAACAGTTCAAGTTTCTTACTTCTTCCTACTTCTTTTCAAACATGTTAAGATAACTGTGGTCCAAAAATATCTGTCTTTTGGATTTCTTGTTCCTGTGCATGATTTTATACTGTAATATTCAAAATAAATCAATAAATGGAAACCTCAGTCCTCGTCACAGGTGTCCTGGAATGCCGACTGTTGTATCGTGTCATCTGTCACAACGCGTTTTGCTGTCGTATCACGCTAACATGACGGCCACTAAAGATGAAAAAATAAATACGACAGTCAGCTGGACAAAGATTGTAGTTATTTCTCAGTTAGTTGAACAGAAGCAATATTGAGTTCTCACCAGAGTCGGCTGCACCTCATCTCTGCTGGTGAAAGGGATGCCTTGGGGATACCAGACATGCATGGGAAAGTCCTCCTGAGAAACCAAGAGAAAACATGTGTTGTAATGACCTATAAACGGTAAACGTCCTATGACACATGATAGGTAGTTACCTTCAACCTTGCTGCAGGAGACACAATGTCTTGTAAGTGAAGTTTCATGAACAGATGTTAACTTCATGTTTAGCTGTGAGAGTCTCAGCTTGACTGGAGTGGATGGCCGAGCTACAACTTAAGACACTTTAATCTGTAATGCAAAGAGATTTATCATGAGTAACAATAGCATTCTCAGAGAAAAGAAGTGAACATTTACACTTACAAATCAAATAGCTCCACTTCAGCCGCAGCAGTAGGATATCCCTTGACTGATGCAGCAAGAGGACATGTCTCTGAGTGCTCAAGCTGGAGAACATGTTTCTGTGTAAGGAAGTTCTTTTTTTCCCTCAGTGGTCATCAGTGCTCAGTTGTGAGCTGAAAGGATGCATTTCACCCTGTGCCTTCAATAACGACTGTCGTGTTAGGATGCAGTAGGATCTTCTGTTTTGGTCGAGTGTGAACTGGAGGAGATGTTGAAGCTTGCAGTCGTTTTTCAGGTGGTGTTAACTGATGTTGAGACTAAAATGTTCCTAGTCAAAGCCCCCCACCCACCTACCCACCCACTATGCCTGAACCCTTCCTAAACTCCCATTTTCATCCCAAGGGGGCATCAGCTGGCATATGTTATTGGTTCATGAGGAAGCCTGTGTTACACACAGACCTCCTGGTGAATTTTTTTTGTGATCTACTGTAGCAGCTTGTTTAGAACTGCTGAAAGAGTTGTGGTTTGTGCACTTATCAATATAAATGCACAAGCCACGACTTCTTTAAAGTTTTTATGAATTTGAATTTTACATTAATCATATCCTATATTACATACTATATATATATATTTATATTATATTAAATTAATCTTTAATTTAAAGTCTCAAATCTAAATGAGCAGACTTATTTAGGTTTAATCAAATGGTTAGATTTTGTGACAAAAGCCTCATATATATAACTTTAATAGTTTCTACCACAAAGTTTATCACTGGAAAAATTGCAATATTCTTAAAACATAAACTGTTTGGATTCCTAATATTTAAAAAAATGGCATAACTCTTATTGGCTGAATAATGTAATGATTTGAAGAAATATAATTAGGAACGCTGGTGTGTAAGACATTTTAAGAGGAAATACAGTCATTTAAAAAAAGTTTACCTTTGGCATGCTTTTACTCACAGACCTCTGATGATTCGGTTGTGGACAGGACACAGAACACAGGATCATGGTAACTGTAGTATGTTCTCATCACACCTGAATGTAAAGATTTCTGTGGCTGAGAAATGAAAATTAGATCAAGCAATGTGTTTTTCTCTGTGGTAGCAGAAGTGATCAACTGAACATATCCCCGAGACTGAAACAGCTCCAGAATTTGCCCTGGTGAACTGCGTACCTGATTCTCGTTGAAATCTCCACATACAATGACAGGGTGACAGTCCAACATCTCCAGTGCATCCAGAAGGCTTACCAGATTTTCCAGGAACGGTCTCAGGCTGTAGTCGGGAGGTCGGTACACAGCTGCAATCACTGCCCTGAATGGAGACTCAACCTTCAAAGCCACAATTCAAGATCAGTCACATTTTGCAAATATTTTCTTTCATTAACCTTAATATGGTTTCTCACATAAACCGCCACACCACCTCCACTTTTGGAAGCCATTTGGGGAAAATTTGAGTATGACACATGTCTGTTTCGTTTGAACATATTGTAGCCATCCAGATGCAGATTGTCGTAAACAAAAGATCCTTTTAGGTGAGTTTCAGTCAGACACAGCACATCTGCCAGACACAGTTCGTGATGTTTTCTTATGTCACAGATGTGAGATGGGAGTCCCTCGGTGTTATGCGAAACAATTACCAGTGTTTCTGGCCTGTTTAAAGTTTCTTTCACCTGAAGAAGAGGCATCATGTCATCTACGCTGGCTTGTCTCATGGTCTGAAGAGCTGCAGTGACTTGAGGATTGGCAAATATTTTTTTTTCGTCGAAATCCAGTAGGTAGAGTCACTGAGAGACGTTACCCTGCTGAGAGCTACGTATGCCATACCTGGTTCAAAGATTTTCTTCAAAGACACCACAGCTGCATTTGTTGTTAGGCCTTGGGTTTTGTGAATAGTACAAGCAAAGCCAGTTTCACAGGAAACTGTCTACGTACCACTCCATTTAGCTTCAGATTCTCCTCCGCTCTCTCGATGTAAACAAGATTGGCAGTCTCTGAAGGTCCACTTTGGTTTCTGGTCCCACTTGTTTGATTATCCATTGTCAGGCCCAGCTTACTGATGCTGTGTTCATCAGTGTCAGAAGTTACAACAGCTGTTAGGACACCAAATGCACCATTAACTAGTCCATTTTGAACATCGATATTTCTGGTAAGCATGACATGAGCTCCAACGGCAACTTTCAAAGTGTCTGCTAAATCATTTCTACCTCCTTGCATGGTCTTTCTTTGCGTGCCATTCTGCCTGTTCGTGGATCCTTTTGGATGTCATCTGCGTCGATGGTGATGATGTTGGAATGTAACAAGTTCAGAGTTGCCAAATTGTGTTCATCCACCAACTTATTGGTTGCAAAAATGTGCAAAACGTCAGCAGGGCAAAAACTTGGTTCTGTGATGGCTTGTGATAACAAATCTCTGTCAGCCTGAGACAATTCATCAGTTTTTCCTTTCACCCGAATTCTGTTCAGCATCTCTGCAAACGCAATATCATCTTTTTGCCTCATAATCTCAGTTAGAGAGGTCATTTGAAAATGTTTCTGCCACAAGTCAATATCCGCTGGGTCGTGTACACAAAGAGGTGTAGATTGGCGAATTGGTTTCAGCTGAGCGTAATCGCCGAGTACCAATACAGATACATCTCCAAATGGTTTATGACTTCCTTTGATTTGTTTGAGCCGTGCATCCACATAAGCAAAGAGGGGCTTAGAAACCATTGAGATCTCATCAATGATCAAGATTTGAACGTTGAATAGTTCTGACCTGATTTCATCCAACTGATTGCCAAGACCTTGAATTGGAGGTTTTAACGACCTTGGAAGTTTAAACAAAGAGTGCAGTGTTGTTCCACCGATGTTGAAAGCTGCCGTTCCAGTGAAAGAAGTGAGCAGAACAGTTGGAGCAGAAATATCAGCATCCTCTGAGAAGCGTGGCAGCCTGCTGAGTATTTTGCGTGCCTCTGAGTAAATGCATCGAATCAGATGCGACTTTCCAGTACCTGCCCACCATTTACATACAGAAAAATGGCTCTGGTTTCAGACCGCACACAAGTTTAAGGCAGAAGTCTCTGATGGCATAGAAAATACAGGCCTGCTTCTGGTTCAGGTTCTGATACATTTGTCTCAGCAAATTCGGATCCATAGCGGGAGGTTCTCTGATGGCTCGCATTTCATTGACGGCAGAAGACTGAGGACAAAAGTCTGGTTTTCAGGCTCTGCCGGCTGAAGGTCGTCGTCACACTGCAACCTCACAACTTCAGATTCAGGAGCAAGATTACACCACTCATCAATCACATGGTCTCTGCTTTCCTCAAACTCTTCAAGGGCACTCTCAATCTCCTCACTGTTTTTCTCATATTTGTCTCTGTTTCTCTTGACAACACTTTTGACGGTTTCAAGGAGGTCTGAACCTGGTAGGCGGACACAGGAGAATCTTGAAACATGTTGCACAAACTAATACGCCAGAGAACAGACTGATTAATGAAGCCATTTCAGTTTTCAGATTAAATATAAAGGCTGGCCCTACTTATGTGTGCACTGTGTGTCACAAGTCCTCGTTTCCCAACCAAGTAGAACTCTGTAAAAGGTCAAATTATGTAAAGAAACCAGATGTGGTTGAACAGTGTCTAACAGGCAAGTATGTCCATGTTTGCGATGAAAGCTGCACGGATAGACAGTGTACAGTACCTCATGAGAGAAGTCAAGAGTGGATTTGTCACACTGCCACAGACATCTAAAGAAAGGATACATGCCACCACTAGCAGCAGCAAACAAACTTGACTTGGCAGAAATTCCCAGTGAACTGTCAGATTTGAATATTCTGGAAAGACACCTGATTGCTAAGTGCATACCTTTCGCAAAGATCATTCCTCTTCCAAAAGGCAGACAAAGATTAATTAGGGGCAATTTTGTGTGTGTACCATCAGAGCTCCAAGAGACAGTCAATGCCTTGCCCCGGCTTCGGAGTGAGTCCAAGTGATGAGAGTAAAATTGAAGCGACGTTTGTCCTATAGAGGTCATCAACTTTTTCAGACAGTAACCTGGTCTAAACTAATCTCTGCATTACTAAAACTGAAGCAGATTCATCCAGAGTATCGGGACATAAATATTAGACATGAAGCTGAGCTTTGTGACCCTACACTTCCTGATGATGATGATGATGATGATGATGATGATGAGATAGATAGTGAGTAAGTATGGATGAGGATGACTATGATGAAGCAGATCTGATGGAAATTGACGAGTATGAGAAAAATGCTTTATGTGAGGCTGAAAATGATCAGGACATGATTGTGAACAACTCCAGCCACAGATGAATGACGGAGAAGAAGGTGATTTGCCAAATGGAGGATTGCTATAGAATCATGCCTTCAGCCTCCTGACATATCAGAAGAGATACTTTGTTTCTCTGAAAGTACATACTGCTTGGCGCCGGCACAATCAAATTCACCCGTCAGCTTTTTTAAGACCCCAAATTTGGAATCCATGAGCTTCCCGGTACAATTTCCAACATCAGAGAACACTTTGGACACAAGGAGACTCATTAAAGTGACACCAAGTGGATATTTCAAGTCACGGCTATTTCATGTTGATAATCGCTTTGCCAGAGACCCAACATACTTGTTTTTTGCACAGTTTGTGACAGAGATACACTTGGCTAACAACAGCATGACGATTCAGCTACGAAAAGGAAAGACCAGAACCAGAGATGGTCGCAGAATAACCTCAGGTATGTTGCAGGACAAACGAGAGGTTGAGAAACTGGTGAGAAATAAAGACGCCATGAGATTCATGCAACCTCTAAGAGGTACTCCAGCATACTGGAACAGAGCAACAAAAGACTTGTTCAGTATAATTCGTCAAATTGGCACCCCCTGTTTTTTTGTCACGTTTTCAGCTGCAGAGTTCAGATGGCCTGAAATCATTCAAGCCATAAAGAGGCAACAAGGTGAGGAAATTGATGTCGACGCTCTTGACTGGACCGCCAAGTCTGAGATTCTGCGATCCAATCCTGTCACCTGCATGCGTTTATTTGATAAGCGAGTTGAGGCACTTTTCAGAGATTTGTTGCTGTCAGATGCTCAGCCTTTGGGAAGAGTGATTGACTATTTTTACAGAGTTGAGTTTCAGCACAGAGGAAGTCCACACATCCATGCGATGCTATGGGTTGAAGGAGCTCCACAGCTGGATGAGTCAGACGATCAAACTGTGTGTAATTTTGTTGATAAATACATCTCGGCACAGCTTCCTGATCCAGACAGAGAACCAGAACTGTATCGGAAAGTTTCTGAAGTTCAGAGCACAGTAAGAATCACACCAGATCTTGTTTCAAGAGTGTGAACTCTGGTTGTCGATTTGGTTTTCCAAAGCCCCCCTGCAGAAACACAGTGATCTCCAGACCAGGTGAGAACAATGACACTGAAACTGCCAAAGCCAAACTCAGACCTTTGATGCAACTCCTGAACGAACCTGAAGTCGCTTCCATGAGTTTAGAGCAGATCCTTTCTCGGTGTCACTTGACGCTAGAAGAGTATGAATCTTGTCTTCAGACCATGAACAAAAAGACTGCCATCTACTTGAAGCGTGATCCCAAAGATTGCTGGATAAATGCTTACAATCCACATCTGCTTAAAGCTTGGGACAGTAACATTGATGTGTCTTTCATACTAAATGCCTACTCATGTATACAGTATCTAACAAAATACATCACAAAGAAAGAAAGTGGACTGTCAGAGTACCTGAAAACAGTGATTGACAATTCAAACATGGACCGAGTCAATGAGTGTGATGAAATGAAAGCGATCATGCAAGCGTACTCTAAAAAGCGAGAAATTAGTGCTCAGGAGTGTGTTGCTCGAGCCTGTGGATTAAAGATGAAAAACTGTTCCCGCAGTGTTGTGTTCATACCCACAGACGATAATCCTGTAAAGATGAGTCGACCAATGTCTTTCTTGGAGGATATCCCATCGGATTCCTGCAATATATGGATGACCAGTTTGACGGATAAGTACAAAGCAAGGCCTGAAATACCCGAATATGAGGAAATGTGTTTGGCTGATTTCGCTGCTACCTGCAGGTTTGTAAGTTCAGAGAAGGCAAGCACTAATGGTGTTTTACCACTTTTAAATCAGCTGGGATTTGTAACAAGGCGAAAAAATGACAAGCCCTCCGTCATCCGCTACTATCATTGTTCTAAAGAGAAGGAACCGGAGCAGTTTTATGCCAGATTACTGAGACTGTACCTTCCTCATCGGTCAGAGTTTGAAATTCGAAGCGTCAGTCTTCCTACCTACGAGTCCTTTTACTCCTCTGGCTGTGTCCGCCTACCAGGTTCAGACCTCCTTGAAACCGTCAAAAGTGTTGTCAAGAGAAACAGAGACAAATATGAGAAAAACAGTGAGGAGATTGAGAGTGCCCTTGAAGAGTTTGAGGAAAGCAGAGACCATGTGATTGATGAGTGGTGTAATCTTGCTCCTGAATCTGAAGTTGTGAGGTTGCAGTGTGACGACGACCTTCAGCCGGCAGAGCCTGAAAACGAACAGGAAAATGTACCAGACTTTTGTCCTCAGTCTTCTGCCGTCAATGAAATGCGAGCCATCAGAGAACCTCCCGCTATGGATCCGAATTTGCTGAGACAAATGTATCAGAACCTGAACCAGAAGCAGGCCTGTATTTTCTATGCCATCAGAGACTTCTGCCTTAAACTTGTGTGCGGTCTGAAACCAGAGCCATTTTTTCTGTATGTAAATGGTGGGGCAGGTACTGGAAAGTCGCATCTGATTCGATGCATTTACTCAGAGGCACGCAAAATACTCAGCAGGCTGCCACGCTTCTCAGAGGATGCTGATATTTCTGCTCCAACTGTTCTGCTCACTTCTTTCACTGGAACGGCAGCTTTCAACATCGGTGGAACAACACTGCACTCTTTGTTTAAACTTCCAAGGTCGTTAAAACCTCCAATTCAAGGTCTTGGCAATCAGTTGGATGAAATCAGGTCAGAACTATTCAACGTTCAAATCTTGATCATTGATGAGATCTCAATGGTTTCTAAGCCCCTCTTTGCTTATGTGGATGCACGGCTCAAACAAATCAAAGGAAGTCATAAACCATTTGGAGATGTATCTGTATTGGTGCTCGGCGATTACGCTCAGCTGAAACCAATTCGCCAATCTACACCTCTTTGTGTACACGACCCAGCGGATATTGACTTGTGGCAGGAACATTTTCAAATGACCTCTCTAACTGAGATTATGAGGCAAAAAGATGATATTGCGTTTGCAGAGATGCTGAACAGAATTCGGGTGAAAGGAAAAACTGATGAATTGTCTCAGGCTGACAGAGATTTGTTATCACAAGCCATCACAGAACCAAGTCTTTGCCCTGCTGACGTTTTGCACATTTTTGCAACCAATAAGTTGGTGGATGAACACAATTTGGCAACTCTGAACTTGTTACATTCCAACATCATCACCATCGACGCAGATGACTTCCAAAAGGATCCACGAACAGGCAGAATGGCACGCAAAGAAAGACCATGCAAGGGAGGTAGAAATGATTTAGCAGACACTTTGAAAGTTGCCGTTGGAGCTCATGTCATGCTTACCAGAAATATCGATGTTCAAAATGGACTAGTTAATGGTGCATTTGGTGTCCTAACAGCTGTTGTAACTTCTGACACTGATGAACACAGCATCAGTAAGCTGGGCCTGACAATGGATAATCAAACAAGTGGGACCAGAAACCAAAGTGGACCTTCAGAGACTGCCAATCTTGTTTACATCGAGAGAGCGGAGGAGAATCTGAAGCTAAATGGAGTGGTACGTAGACAGTTTCCTGTGAAACTGGCTTTTGCTTGTACTATTCACAAAACCCAAGGCCTAACAACAAATGCAGCTGTGGTGTCTTTGAAGAAAATCTTTGAACCAGGTATGGCATACGTAGCTCTCAGCAGGGTAACGTCTCTCAGTGGACTCTACCTACTGGATTTCGACGAAAAAAAAATATTTGCCAATCCTCAAGTCACTGCAGCTCTTCAGACCATGAGACAAGCCAGCGTAGATGACATGATGCCTCTTCTTCAGGTGAAAGAAACTTTAAACAGGCCAGAAACACTGGTAATTGTTTCGCATAACACCGAGGGACTCCCATCTCACATCTGTGACATAAGAAAACATCACGAACTGTGTCTGGCAGATGTGCTGTGTCTGACTGAAACTCACCTAAAAGGATCTTTTGTTTACGACAATCTGCATCTGGATGGCTACAATATGTTCAAACGAAACAGACATGTGTCATACTCAAATTTTCCCCAAATGGCTTCCAAAAGTGGAGGTGGTGTGGCGGTTTATGTGAGAAACCATATTAAGGTTAATGAAAGAAAATATTTGCAAAATGTGACTGATCTTGAATTTGTGGCTTTGAAGGTTGAGTCTCCATTCAGGGCAGTGATTGCAGCTGTGTACCGACCTCCCGACTACAGCCTGAGACCGTTCCTGGAAAATCTGGTAAGCCTTCTGGATGCACTGGAGATGTTGGACTGTCACCCTGTCATTGTATGTGGAGATTTCAACGAGAATCAGGTACGCAGTTCACCAGGGCAAATTCTGGAGCTGTTTCAGTCTCGGGGATATGTTCAGTTGATCACTTCTGCTACCACAGAGAAAAACACATTGCTTGATCTAATTTTCATTTCTCAGCCACAGAAATCTTTACATTCAGGTGTGATGAGAACATACTACAGTTACCATGATCCTGTGTTCTGTGTCCTGTCCACAACCGAATCATCAGAGGTCTGTGAGTAAAAGCATGCCAAAGGTAAACTTTTTTTAAAATGACTGTATTTCCTCTTAAAATGTCTTACACAACAGCGTTCCTAATTATATTTCTTCAAATCATTACATTATTCAGCCAATAAGAGTTATGCCATTTTTTTAAATATTAGGAATCCAAACAGTTTATGTTTTAAGAATATTGCAATTTTTCCAGTGATAAACTTTGTGGTAGAAACTATTAAAGTTATATATATGAGGCTTTTGTCACAAAATCTAACCATTTGATTAAACCTAAATAAGTCTGCTCATTTAGATTTGAGACTTTAAATTAAAGTCAATTTAATATAATATAAATATATATATATAGTATGTAATATAGGATATGATTAATGTAAAATTCAAATTCATAAAACTTTAAAGAAGTTGTGGCTTGTGCATTTATATTGATAAGTGCACAAACCACAACTCTTTCAGCAGTTCTAAACAAGCTGCTACAGTAGATCACAAAAAAATTCACCAGGAGGTCTGTGTGTAACACAGGCTTCCTCATGAACCAATAACATATGCCAGCTGATGCCCCCTTGGGATGAAATATGGGAGTTTAGGAAGGGTTCAGGCATAGTGGGTGGGTAGGTGGGGGGGGGGCTTTGACTAGGAACATTTTAGTCTCAACATCAGTTAACACCACCTGAAAAACGACTGCAAGCTTCAACATCTCCTCCAGTTCACACTCGACCAAAACAGAAGATCCTACTGCATCCTAACATGACAGTCGTTATTGAAGGCACAGGGTGAAATGCATCCTTTCAGCTCACAACTGAGCACTGATGACCACTGAGGGAAAAAAAGAACTTCCTTACACAGAAACATGTTCTCCAGCTTGAGCACTCAGAGACATGTCCTCTTGCTGCATCAGTCAAGGGATATCCTACTGCTGCGGCTGAAGTGGAGCTATTTGATTTGTAAGTGTAAATGTTCACTTCTTTTCTCTGAGAATGCTATTGTTACTCATGATAAATCTCTTTGCATTACAGATTAAAGTGTCTTAAGTTGTAGCTCGGCCATCCACTCCAATCAAGCTGAGACTCTCACAGCTAAACATGAAGTTAACATCTGTTCATGAAACTTCACTTACAAGACATTGTGTCTCCTGCAGCAAGGTTGAAGGTAACTACCTATCATGTGTCATAGGACGTTTACCGTTTATAGGTCATTACAACACATGTTTTCTCTTGGTTTCTCAGGAGGACTTTCCCATGCATGTCTGGTATCCCCAAGGCATCCCTTTCACCAGCAGAGATGAGGTGCAGCCGACTCTGGTGAGAACTCAATATTGCTTCTGTTCAACTAACTGAGAAATAACTACAATCTTTGTCCAGCTGACTGTCGTATTTATTTTTTCATCTTTAGTGGCCGTAATGTTAGCGTGTTACGACAGCAAAACGCGTTGTGACAGATGACATGATACAACAGTCAGCATTTCAGGACACCTGTGACGAGGACTGAGGTTTCCATTTATTGATTTATTTTGAATATTACAGTATAAAATCATGCACAGGAACAAGAAATCCAAAAGACAGATATTTTTGGACCACAGTTATCTTAACATGTTTGAAAAGAAGTAGGAAGAAGTAAGAAACTTGAACTGTTTGCTCAGAGGGTTAAAGTGTCTCACTTTTTCCTGAAGATCTGCACCCATCTGTCCAATGATGTTGCAAACACTGAGCAGGTTAAAGGAAGCTGCAGCGGCAATCAGAAAGACCCCATCGAGTGTGAACATTTATATCTTCACAGTGACTGATTTTTATTATTATTTTAACTTGCATCACCAGAATCATCTTCACAACAACCATGTAAATGTGAACTATACACAGTTTTGACAAATTTGTAATTAAGCTCATTTCATTCTGCTAAAATCTCTGTAGATTTGCAGATTTACATCATGTTTACGTACAAATGTGTTTTTTTAATCAGGTTTCCACATGTTGGGTTAAAGTGTCAACTAGTGAAAGTTTAAATATGTAAGATATCAAATCTCAAGTGTTTTAGTTTAGCAGGATTATTTTCATCATACTAAAAGTGGGAATAAGACGGGACTCCTAGTGTGTAAACTTGTGACTTTATGCAATGAGTAATGCTTTGTCACCTGTTGATATTAATGAAGATGGTGACAATAAAAAGGAAAGAATAAACTAAATCTTTACGAGAAACCAAAAAAAGTAAATTATGCTATTGGAATATTTTTAAAGTCACATATTACACAACTGTGAATCCTGTATTTATGTGGGGGGAGGGGTATCAGCTGGTAAAATGTTATGGCAAAGGATTGCCACACTTATGCTATTTGAGCAGCTAATATAGACATCAGGGAAAAGAAAAGAGAAAAGCATTGTCAATTAATTTTAATCATTAGCAAAATTAGAATGAGGGTGTTGAACTAGTATAGTTTAGCAATAGGATAAACTACACTCAGATACTACATTTTAAACTGAGTTTCTCTCTGAGGAAATCTTTTCATCTGTCTGTATTTTCTTTTTACATTCAGTGCACATCTGTTCTTTTGCAGCATCCTGAATGAACTGTCTTTATTGTATTTGTCTCTCATTAGGGATTTCATCAGTTCTTTGAGTCTGAGCCTGAATTCTCTGTTTTTGCATAAAGCTCAGTCTTATAAGACCTCTGTCTCTGTCTAAATGTTGGATTATTTCTGTATAAATTTCTCATGTAGCTTTTCTGTGTTCCTGAAATCTAGGATTATTTCTGTATAAATTTCTGATGTAGCTTTTCTGTCGTTCCTGAAATCTAGAATTATTTCTGTATAAATTTCTGATGTAGCTTTTCTGTCGTTCCTGAAATCTAGGATTATTTCTGTATAAATTCCTGATGTAGCTTTTCTGTCGTTCCTGAAATCTAGGATTATTTCTGTATAAATTTCTGATGTAGCTTTTCTGTCGTTCCTGAAATCTAGGATTATTTCTGTATAAATTTCTGATGTAGCTTTTCTGTCGTTCCTGAAATCTAGGATTATTTCTGTATAAATTACTCACATAGTATTTTTGTCTCTGTTTAAATTTTCATTCTCTTTGTATGCTGTTCTGATGCGTGATCTCTGTTTCTCTTTAAACTCATAACTCTGTCTATACAGATTTTCATGTACAGGTTTTTCTTCTGCTTCCTTCAGGGTTGTTTTGAAAATTCCTGTGAGAATAAGATATTTTCTTTGCTCTGAAGGACTCGCTTAATGCATAGTTTTCTCTTCCTTCCTTTTTTGATTCTCTTGTCTTTGTTTCGGTATCTCTGCCTTAAGTAGTCTCATCTTCATCTTTTCTCTTTTCGCTTTAGGGTACTTTGACAGTTTCAAAGACATTTCCAAAAGTGCACTTGTTGCATTTTTTGTTTCACTGGAAATGGGGAGTACTATATTTTCTTGTGTGACAGACGACATAAAACTAACTGCATTAGATACACCTTCAATTACATCATCAGAAGGACCACTTGCAACAGGACACATGACTTCAACATTGATGTTTGACTCAAGAGCAGGAATGTTTTGTGTCAGGGAAGCAGACTCAACCTCTTGCTGAACAGCAGTTGGTGTCTCGGATTCATTTAACAGTGGAGAGGTGCCAACTGTGTCTGAAGCGTCTCTCTGGTAAAATGAGAGGGGCTGGAGTTCAAATGCACAAGATGATGGAACATTAAGCATTGTGTACACTGATTTTAATCTGTGAATCATGTCACTAAGACGGGAAAATTTCAGCATCACTGCTGTGCCAAAGTTTAAAAGATTGCATGTCATTGGCATTCCATTTTTGTTCCTTGTGTGTGGGTCAAAGTATCCATACTCACCAAATCTGCTTCTAAAAACCCCAATGGCCAAGCCTGACATGATCAGCAGCCCATATTGTACATCTGATGACAATTGTCTCAATGCTTTTTCCAGGCTTGGAAAACTCTGTCCACCTCCAAATGTTCCACATACAGGTACTGGAGTCATGGCGATCTGATATGTTGACCTGCGTGCCAGTACCTCATTTGGTAGTTCATCAGTTGCCAAATGGATGCTACGAGGAAATCTTTCTCTAGCCTGTCTGTACACGGCATCACCTTTATCCAGAATGAGGTCAAGATCTGGTCTGGTAATTGTTTCATTCTCATGGAAAAAGCCAGAAAAACCAAACTGTTTGCCATACACTGACTGTTCCTGTATTGTCCATATTTTAGAGAATCTTGACTCCGTTAGACACACACATTTATCACTGATGGCTGAAGTTCTACATTAACTCGAGACTGCTGAGCTGAGCCACGACCCCTTTTCGCCATGTCAGCATAAGACATTTGTGATTCACTTTTTTTATCTCGTGCATTATGCTGAAATACTGGTTTGGCAGTGTTTCCATTAGATAGTGTCACAGAGGATAAACTGTTTTCACTTATATTGTTTACCTGCTGTCGTTCAAAGACTCTCCAACTGACTTGTTCTCCGAGTCAGTACCTGTCACTTTATCGCTCTGAGGCTGTTTCTCCTTCTGCCATCTGAGCTTCTGAGCCTGGGAACGCTGATTCTTTCTGGGCATTGTTGTTTAGACTTCTGGACAGGTCAGGCAGGAAACAGCAACTCCAATGGTCGTTGTTGATCTTTTTATCTCAAGATAAGCAGATACAACACAAAACTACACCAATGCACTTACAATCAACGTATTAGTGTTGAATAGCTAGTCAATACAAACCTGTGAACAAACCTGAAGTTCAGTCCAACGTCAGTAGCAGCAAGCAGGAACACGAATTAGGCAGCTCAGATAAAAAATGAGCTTTACTTCAGTCCAATTGGAATTTTGTTCAATAAAGATTTAGCTCAGAAGATTAATTTTCAGTTTTTAAATGTATACAGATCAAGTATTTAGTTGATCTGTTTCAGAAATTATTTAAAATAGAAAATTATAATCCAATTTTGAAATAGAAGTGTTTTTAAACTTCAGGTCCAAATCAGATTACTCAAAAAGACGTCTTAGAAATACCAAAGTTTTACGTTTTTTCTTTTACTGTTTTTGACTTTATGCCAATAGTGCTCTATAAATATATTTTGTCAGACAAGACCAGAGCTTTACTTAAGTCCAATTAGAATTGGAGCAATGTAGTTCAGCAGAAAGCAAACTTTGCTTTCAATTTCAAAATTTATACAGATCAAGTTTTTAGTTGACCTGTTTTGAGTAATTATTTTTGGCCAATTTTTAAATGGAAGCTTTTCAAACTTAAGAGATTACTCAAAAATGACGTCTTAGATGTGTGAAGCTTCCCAGTTATTTACTCTTACGGTGGAGAGAGGTAGACAGGAAAGACAGAGCAGTGAGAGGGGAGATTCTCTCAGATTCTCAATGATAGTCAGATGAGTTACTGATGAACTCGATAGAAGTAGGATTTCTCAAATATATAGCCACAAAATCAATGCCACAACTGTTCAGAGGTCACAGGATGTAAGATGTGAGGGGAAAACAGATCTAGTTACTGGTAAACTAGATTAAGAGAGACAGGCAAATATCAATTTGGCAGTAAACTGATGGTTGAAGAAAAAAGGGAACTCTGGTTATCTGTTAAACCAGGCTCCTGAATTCGGAAAAACCAGGCCACCTATTGGGATGCTGGTTTTTGAAGAATTTGTAGGAGAGTTTAGGGATGGGACAGTAAAAGGCACAGAAAATAGTTTTCCAGATATGTTGGAAGGAAGAGGAAAGGGAAAAACACAGTTGGAAAATTAAAATGCTTCCGACAGTGGTTAGAAAAGAGGGTCCGTGGAACACCTGCGAGACAAAGAACAGCCAATAGACATCAAAATGAAACATTCTCAACAGAGCAGCTTCTGGGTCAGATTTCATCTGAAAAGGTTCAAACTGTGAAGAGATTCATACCTACTACTATTGTGAACTAAGCTTTGTGGTGTGAATTGGGTTGTTGCTGTGTTTTCATGACCTTTATTGAAATAGTTCAATGAATGTAGATTATGATATTCTTACTGAAATAAGATGCATCCCAGCATACCAACAGATAAAAGCCAGTTGCTTTAGCAGAATTTAATGTTGACTTGACCTTCTTCATCACAGAGATTAAAGTGAGTGACAGAAAACCTCATCATGAGTCCAGAAAACAACTCAGAGGGTTGTTGCAGTACTGAGTCATGTTTCTTACAGGGTTTTGGACAACAGGGTCGTCATGTGAGCATAACCAACATATCCTGTTTGAATCTAATTTAAAGCAAATGTTTGTGGACATGATTTTATTCAAATTGTGTGTGAGTCAAGTTGGATCAGCTGTGACAGCTCGGCTGATCCACGTTGAAACATCCGCTCACCAGGGAGAAAGGTGTTTGGGTCCACTTCTCTCTGTGAGGGAGAGTAGAAACAGTTTGTTATTAGCTGACCAGAAAACCTTCAGGAGTCCAGAACACACATATCTGCTAAGGTTCTTTGTCCTCTGTACACAAGCTGCTTTGATCTAGACATTTCTGGACGTTTCAGCTAACTTTTTTAAATCAAATAAAGCCACATGCTGCTAGTACTCACCTCACTGAGCAGAATTTGGTGGAAATATCTAGGTTGTCTGAAAGGAGGGAAATAACAGTTAAATTTATTGAATTTATTTAACAAAGGCACATAGACAAAACAGACTAACGTAAAAAGCAGCAGTCCTATGTTTGCATCACTCTGCTTCTGCTGTGAGCATCTGTCCCTAATAGGGCCATTTTAATAATGCATTTGAAATTCTATTGCAATGAAGAGTTGGGAGTGACACTATTACCTTATTTATGTTTTCAGACAAGGTTCTGTCTAAGAGGATTTTTTAAAAAGACATCGAGTCTGTTTTTTAGATACTAAGATTGTAATGTATATGGATTTTAGACAGCTCATAAGATCACCACCTTGTTACACATTTGTTTAGTGCACAAAGATGGTAGCAAAATATTTCAACAAAATGAGGAAGTTTGCTAAAAAGCTTTAAATATTTTCAGTCCAATTTGTGAGATTTCTGTGTTCATAAAATGTTGGTTCAGAATGAAACTGTCAAAAACATTCAGGTTTTCCACATTGTCACTGTCTAATCGTATATTTCCAAATTTATTGTTAAAAACATTTGTGCTCGACAGGCTGCTGAACTTTGCAATGTACTTACCAGGCAAAGAACGCTGATGAGCAGTTTTCTTTCATCTGTGAAAAGACACTGTGTGTTATCTCACAATTATTGACTTGATCAGAAAAATACACAACACGTTGTGTATATTTAGGTGAATTCCAACAGTTAACACCTTAGAATGGTTTTCAGTTAAGATATATAGTAGGCGTCAATGATAGCATATCATGCTAACGGTCGGCACCCATCAGAAATAGGAGGGTTAGCGGTTTATAACTTCATTATGGTATGGCGATTCGTTAAGAAGCGATTATTAATATCTTTAAGAATGAAACCGTCTTTCATCTCTTACATTTTCTGATTATTGCAAGCCAGCTCTGCAAGTCACAACCCAAGAACAAAGCAACGTTTGTCTAACAGCCTCTTGACGGCTGACAGTCCGTTTCAGTTGAACTGAAAAGTCTAATCAACTCCGAGGTTACGGTAGCAATTTTATACATATTTAGCTGAATAGAAGCTGATCATGAAGACAAATACTAACATACATGGTTATAAATTAAGTCAATTGGAAATACCCTCTGCAATCTGAATGGACAGGTTTTCATACGAGTGATACCGTCAATTTTAGCATATGCTAATGATTGTTTGCTATCAGAAAAAAACTCCGTATAGCGGCTTTCAGCTTTATTAAGTTACAGCCACACTTAAGAAGCAATTATGTAATACCTATTTGACAAGGAAACCGTCTCTTATTGTTTATAATTTTATTATCACGACAGA
Organism: Poecilia reticulata; assembly: GCF_904066995.2. Classification (NCBI taxonomy): domain Eukaryota; kingdom Metazoa; phylum Chordata; class Actinopteri; order Cyprinodontiformes; family Poeciliidae; genus Poecilia; species Poecilia reticulata. Next base: position 203,925 of record NW_027675131.1, on the reverse strand, counting down.
CCCAAATAACACACCGCTTACCTGTTGGGGACAAACGAAGAAGTGAGAAGTAACGGCAAAGAACGTCACGTCATGCGTCAGAGGCATTCAGGAGGACTCAGACATTTCCACTTCGATTACGACTGTGGCTTTTACATGCTTGTTAAATCAATTCAAGAAAGATTTGGCACCAATTTTAAGTCTCATGTACAATTCGGGTTTTGAAACAAACATTTTGAACTGCATTTATTTTTTATCGCATTAGAATTAATTATAACATTCAAAATTATATAGACTAATTATTAATTCCCTTCGTTACTTATGCCTTACTGTGACTTTTGTTGAAAGTTCAAAATGTATTGGCATAAATTGTTATTAAATAACACTGCTTCTTCATCACTGTCATAAAAAAATATTAAATAGAAAATATAAATTTACTGTGGGAGAGGCGCTCATCAAATGCTGGTGACGTTCATTGAACGCCACTTAAAGCCACTCAACTGCGCATGTCCATAAAGCCGTGGCAGGTTAACGTGTTCTTGTTTGTGCTCTTGTTCTCGCCACAGACATAACAACTAACACACTAAAGCAGGACTGTCGGCAAAAGCGGGCATTGGGAGAAATTATCCACCTCAGAGTCATGGTCACATCCATACTTATAGGTCTTTTTTTCTTCATCCCGCAGTTAATAAAATTAACGGCGGGCCAGATTAGGATTACACAAAACCACAGGTGCAAACCGGAGGTGCAAACCATTTAAGCAAAATTTAAATAATTAGATTCAAAATCAGATAGACTCCTTATTTCCCTTCGTTACTCATGTTTTACTGTGGCTTTTGTTCAAAGTTCAAAATGTATTAGATTTAAGTCTTATTAAATAGCATTGCTTTTTCATCACTGTCATGAACAGCGCTCTGTTGATGAGTGTTGATGAGTCTCAGCGTTATGTGTTTAACAGTCACGATGACGTATCAGCCCATTTAATCAATCATAACACGCGTTTTTGTTACTGGAAACCATATTCAAACATCTGTCAAAGCTTTATAAGCAATTGTATTTTTTAAGTATGTTTTTATTACATAGTTCAGCATATTTAAATATGATTAGTGGCTATAACAATAGAATAGGAATAGAATATTCTGATATTGATGTATGAAGAGCAAATTACAAAGCACAGCCGTTCATAAATTAATAAATTATTTAGTAATAATGTAACCTGGTTGTAATTCTCTTTTATTATAATTACATAAAATGTCTTCTTTTGGTTATTTGTCTTGGTCCTTATCTTACTGAAACACCTCTGTCATTGTTTTAACCGTGTTATTTTAAGATCTGAAGTCCCTCCCTTTAATTTCTTCTTCTGTGGTATTGTCTTTAAATTGTTTGCGCCCCTTAGCCCCTCCCCTTTTGACATGTTGTCCTGCGGGAAAGGTGTGTGCTTTTCATTTTTCCATCTAAATACATTCAGTTTATTTATAGTTCTATTAAGTTAGTTTTTGTTTTATACTTTTGTTTGGTGTAGGACTTGGAGCAGGCAGCCTATAACACGGTTGTTTTGTCTGTATTTTCGTCAGAAATAAACCGAGAATCATCCGCTTGAAAGAAACTGTGTCACGGTCCATTCACTCAAAAACCAGCACAACGCAGAAAAGGATCCGGTTACAATAGCAATACATATTTATGTAACTATACTGTTATGTTTGGAGGCCAGGACGAGGTAAAAGCAGAAGTAGGCAAAGAACTCTTAACAGCGTTTATTCGGAACTTGCTCAGCAGTACAGTAACATCGGGTATTTTCCTCCATCTTATCTCTGCTCTTCTTCTTCTCTTCCCCCGTCTCTGCTATTCTCGTACACCACCTAGTGGTAGACACAACATTCCCCTCTTACTTGAAAACATTGCATGTACCCATTTAACATATGATTGAACATCTACCTCATTTAACGGTTTATATGTCACAAGTGTAACCTTAGCTGTAATGAAAGCAGGGTAATTACTTAAGTACACAAAACCAAACAAATATATTCAGCAACCTTGTACTTTATAACTAAAACTCCAAGTTACTATGGAACAGAATTACCAAATGTAAAATAAAATCCAGGTATTTGAAACCAGTTTGAAACATGAGAATTAGTTCACCTGAACCCTAAACATGCAACACAATCAATAGAAGAAGAGTCTGTTTTTGTTAGCAACATAAGTGCAGCAGAAGAGGCATGTTCAGGAGGCGGAACATGGATTGAATCATGGCTCAATGTCCACTTCAGTGCTTTTATTAGGTCCATTCTGAGTAATGCAGATCCTCCTTGAACCACATACAGAGAAGCAGGAGCAGTTTTGTTAGCTTCCAAACGTCCTATTGCAGGAATGTCCTCTTTCAAGTGAGTGACCAGTTTCACACGGGGCAGTTGGATGACTCTCAGGAACATGTCTGCTGTCCAGAGTCTCTGGTGTGATAGAAACTGAGGATCCCCTCACGCAGCTTTAATGTTCGCTTTGCCCAGCAGTCCATCAGTAGCGTTAACGTCTTTACGGTCATCATGAGCACAAGTTGGCATTACTTCTCCAACTTGTTCAGCTGAGTGGAAAACTTTAGAAAAATGTCCAGACTTACCGCAGCTGTTGCCTTTTGCTGCGGCTGCAGGGCAGTCTCGTGCATTTGCCAGGTGATTTGTCGATCCACAACGGTAACAGGCTCGCGTTCTCTGCTGCGCGGGGCGCATGTGGCTATTTTAGAAACAGTTTGTCGGTTTGTATTCTTATGTTGAGTAAGTCTGCGCTGAACAACCGTGTGAACCGCAGTGGCTCCATTGAGGAGTTTGGACGACTGAAGAGCACGTTCCACTTGACACGCCAGTGTAATAGCGGTGTCCAACGTTAGTGAAATTCCAATAAAAGTCTGTTTCTCCCCTCCGGGGCATAAGCCTTCTCAATAGGCTGATCCCGTAGCATCTCAGCTTCCACGGTTCCACGGTCACATGTAGCCAGGTCACGTAAAGCAGCCATGTGTTGAGGCACAGTCTCATCCGCCATTTGCATTCTGTCGGAATTGATGTCTTTCCACAACAACGTTCACCTTCGGTGCAGACTGCAGGTCCAACGCCGTCATTGCCTCATCATATGAAGTACCGACTTTAGGCCAGGTGTCAAATAAACGTCGTCCCTCGAAGCCAAGTGCATGAATTAGTAGAGCGTCTGGCATCAGACCAGGAATCTCCAGCAGCATGAATAGCCGTTTAGTTCTGGAACATCTTCCAGAACCGTAGGAACCGCAGGTTCTCCACTGCAGGGCAGGAACGGAGCAGGATGGGTTCAGACGTCATCGTCGCCAATTGTTATGTTTGGAGGCCAGGACGAGGTAAAAGCAGAAGTAGGCAAAGAACTCTTAACAGCGTTTATTCGGAACTTGCTCAGCAGTACAGTAACATCGGGTATTTTCCTCCATCTTATCTCTGCTCTTCTTCTTCTCTTCCCCCGTCTCTGCTATTCTCGTACACCACCTAGTGGTAGACACAACATATACAAAGACAAGTAAATAATTATTAATAATGTCACAAATAAATAATGATTAATATATATATATATATATATATATATATATATATATATATATATATATATATATATATATATATATATATATATATATATATATGAGCTTCAAGAGATAGTCTTGAAGAATGGCTATGAGAATTATAAGAATTGCAAATATGCACTCTTGAGAATACATATTTTCTGAATGACTGCTGCTGAAATGCAAAAAAAGTAGAAAGACACTTAGGTAGGAAGATTGACGCTTCGATTCATATATTAACAATAATTATATTGTTTTGCCCTTGTATCTGCGTCTCTTCTCATCAACAGAAATGTTAATGGTTTTGTCATTTTCAATATGAACCTCTCGCTTGTTTGGGTTGTCATTATCCATTTGAGCAATACTCTCAGGTTTGGATTTCTCCGTAAAAAAAACCGCTACACGTGTTTTTTATTTTTATTTTTATGGTCCGCTAAAGGCTTTCATCCTTCAAAAACTATCCGGCATACAATTTTTGCCCAAAATGTTATGGTTTTCCGGCTAATTAAAATCAGCTGACGGATTTAAAGGGGCGTGTCCATTTACATGCCCTGTCATCAAATACGGTGTAGAAAGTAAATTTTCGGTCGGCTGACCGACAATGTTCGGTATGACTTGACACAGAGAAGACTCTTAACTTTGGATACTTTAAAAATATTGGCTTTGTAACCTCACGTCAGGGTCGAAATTCACCTGAAACCCCCTCCCATGCTCTCTGAATGAATTTTTAGCAGCTCTGAATGAGGTGCTAACAACGGCGCTCCTGCTTCAAAGATCACTCGAGCCAAGCTGATTACCCTCCCCGTTATCTTCCTGCTTCGTGCGTGGAAACTAAAAGCTAAATGGTGCGGAGGGGGATTTCTCCAACCTGACTGTGCAGAAAACCCACGTTTTGGGAACTGATAAAAGTGGTATTTTTTATTGTGATCTCTTACTTTATAGTAGAATTTATATAATTTTAATGCTTTGAGGGGGAATCTTACGTTTTGAGATGGTAGGAAAAATTTTGCTGCAATTTAGTCTCTGATTGGTGCGTGATTTCATCACAATGTGAGGAGTCATAGAAAGAGCTGTCAGTTCATTGTTATGTATATTACACAGTGCACAATGGTACATTTTGCATGTATATGGTGTAAATGAAGGTTTGAAACTTTGTATAATATATGGGCACAACTTCTGCCACAAACAGGAACTGCAATTTGTTTACATGTTAGCAACTTGCTAACCGACTTTTTCAGATCTTTTACAGTAGCTGCGCTGTTACAGACTTAAAGGAATACGTGGTTTTCAGTTGTACTTTAATGTTTTCTCTCTTTACTTTTAAGCACAACACAGCAGGTTCACAGCCTCACCACCAGAGTCTAATTACACAAACACCAAACACACACGCACACACACAGATATACATATACCTGAATAACCTGAAAAAAAGTCAAAAAGTGAAGTTTAATTCATTTTACCCCCTCTAGCGCCGGAAGAGTTGAGAATATTTAAAACAGGCAGAAAACGTTGTGAATTAATGCATGGAAAAGGGATATGATTGTATAAGTTAAATTTCATCATACTACTTTTGAGACTCACAATCCACTGAATAAGTGAAGGATTTCCACTTATATATATATATATGGTGTAAATGTCATTTCCAAAGTTTATGTTATATGAAGAAAGTGTCATTCAATAGTAATCACCAATTTAATTTGAACAGGTTAACTGATTATTTTATGAACTATAAAAAAGCAAGCAAAAAAATTCTAAAAGACCTGAAATTTCAAGAGTGAAACATAACAAATACCATTAAAAAGCATAAACAGAGATTAGTCAAAAATTTTAATAGTTGAAAAAAGTTGAAAAACTAAACTGAAAACATTTATTTTATTTAAATTGCAATTATTTTTTGATTATTTTTTTTATCTCATTTCCGTGAACCTCAATATCCACAACAAGGCTCCCGTCTTCCAGCATTTCATCAAACGGACTCCACAAATCTGCAGCAATCCGAAAGACTTCATCACTGTCCAGGAGGACATGTTTTTCATTTTCGTCTTCAGTGTCCATGACACCAATGACGACAGCCGCTTTTTTGTCTTCCATTTTTTCCTGTTAATACAGTACAAAAATATAGTATATTATATTAGAAATATAATCAGGTATGTCAATTTTCATGTTATCATCTAAAAATGAGAACAAAAAAAGAAAACCAACACCAATGTTAAATGTCAAATAACAGTAGCAACTTGTTTGATCTTTTGCTATATATGCTATTTCCTTCAGGTTTACGTTTTTTTAAGTCCAAGATCATTTGTTTTGTGCATTTCATCAATCAGCAAGTTCAAAGTTATTCATATAATAAAATATCATACAGTCAGCAACTGTAAATGAAGCAACAACAACAAGCATGACATTTGGTAACACACCATAATCAAAAACATTAACATTGTGGATGTTGGTTCCAGATTTGTGGTGCATTTATGTTAATTGTTGTTTCTCCTTTATTTAAGTCTTCTTTTGGCAAAGCATAATAGACTTGAGTCAGAAAGTATTGAATGGTTTCCAGGATATCAAAATATGTAATAAGCCATTCCATAATTTTGAAGTTGACAAAAAATTACAAGGTTAGCTCTGAGCATTTGCACTTTTCACACTTTGTATATCTCCAAAGTTTAGCAAATAATTTTAATTAGAATGCCTCAATTTTAAAATATATGCACATTTTGCTTTAAATGTCTAAATCTACTTAAAATTAGATTAATTTACTTCTTCAGGAATTGACAACATACCTGAATTGTTGTAAAAGTTGTGCTTTGCAGCTGTAATCCATAGCCAGAATCCTGGCACCGAACATGTGTAATTTTGACCTGTTGGCCAATTGCCAGTTCCACCAGGGTTGCTTCCCTCCAAAGGGAGACGGGCATTGTGCAGCTGCCCTGTAATTAAAAGAATTATTGACAAAAAAATTAGAGATTTATCCAAGAGTTCTCAAAAAGTCAACAAACAAACAAAACCCACCAATCTACCTTTTCTGACCAGACGCTGCAAAATTCACATGCAAGCTGGTTCATGACACAAAAGCTGGTTTTATGTCATGAACTTGACACACACACACACACACACACACACACACACACACACACACACACACACACACACACACACACACACACCATTTCCTTAGGCACTTACCTTTTTTTATCCAAATATTATTTGTTTTAAAAATAAATGACAACTGCAGCTTTGAACAAGTCTTAAAACAAGTTATTATACCTCTTTCAGCCGCACTGTCCGGATTGGCACCATCATTTTTCCCGACATCACAAGCCTGACCGCAGCAAACTGAGAAGTACAAAGAAAAGTACTTTTAGAGTTCGCATATTGTTCTGTAATGGGGCCTTTCATGTTATCTTCTACCCAGTTGAGATTTACAGTTAGCAAATTAAGTCCTCTCTTATGGAAAAAATTTTAAGAAATATAAGAAAAATCCTACCTCCACAATTTCCCCTTGCACCGTCATCAGTCCTTTTGACTCTGCTGCCTTCTCCAGAAGGGCAATTGGTGCTGCTGGGTTTAAAATTGCCTCTGCTTTCTGTAAAAGCTCTGGAGTGATGTTCACCTTCGGCCCTTTATAAAATTGCGTGGCGGGAGTGACGTTAATGATAAGGGAGCGGCTCCGAGCCCCTGAGAGCGTAGCTCCTCATCACATAAGATTGGCCCTCACAAAGGTTTTTTGAATATTTTTCAAATATAATTACTTTTCCAATCGTTTGCCCATCTGTGACAGTTAAAATTTGATTTTTCTTTTCTGTAATACCTTTGCTTTACCCTCCTTTACTGCCCAGCTAATTACTTTTTCTTCCTCTCTTATCTTTATTACTGCGATGTTTACTGGTGGTGGCCTGTAGATCGGCGATTGTGTGCGGTTTATAATGGTAGATAGAGCCATCCTAGGGGGAAGTGAAGGACAGAAACAAAATGTCAGTATTACAAACCCCATCAAGAGTCAACAGTGTCACCTCCTCAGCCCCACGCTTTAATGGGGCAAAGGACACATATTAAAGCGAAGAAGCTGTTTACCACCCAATAAACAGCAGTTTCAACTGAACAGGCAAATGGTTAAAGAGCTGTTCAACACTTTACAGCAGATAAACACCTGATAAACGGTTTAGCCGTTGAACCAAAATCCTGTATTCAGTATTCAGTATTCAACGGCTGAACCATTTGTTCCAAAGAAGTTAGGCTTCACCTAACAGTGTTAATAAACGGACATTCAGTTTTAACTGTTAGGTAGTTTAACCTCCGCCCAACGGCAGTTTTAACGGCAAGTTAAAACTGGTGGTGGCGCCACCGGTTTTAACTATAGAAGTTAGTTATTAGATTTATTATTATTTATTATTTAATGCTTTTATCTAGGACCACCGACTTAAGAACACCTTTTAAATCTCACCTGGGGGCCGATAGAACTAAAGATTGAAGGCTTGTTGCTACAACTCAACGGGCTGGCCCGCTTAACTATCCACCCGTTGGACCGAGGTGGGCGGCTCCCGATTACACGTCATGAAACAATAGTCAATAAATAAATTTGTAACATTTCACTTCCGATTCAATGTTATTACATTTACCTGTAGCTCGAAACATATGAACATAGCAAATAACCCAGAAATTAAGAATTTAGACAAAACTTACTTTTGTCGTCTTCTGGAAATGCTGAAAATGACCAACGGCGATTTGGATGGAACGTATTTATAGCCTACATGCAGCGCTCACGAGCGTCTTCACATCCAATCAAATAAGGAATGCAGCCTTTACAGTCAGTAGCCAGATTCGACTTACAGTCGTGATTAATTATTTTTTTTACTTTCACAAGGAGGAAGTATAAATCGTTAATCGCTCCAGAAAATATTTGTGTGTGTGTATATATATATATATATATATATATATATATATATATATATATATATATATATATATATATATATATATATATATTCTTTTATTGTCATCATTTATTCACGTTGTTTCCGTATATCAACTGCAGTCATTCCCCTATAATGTCCACCGGACTCTCGGTTGCTGTCAGCTGTTCGTTGTTTGGGATTCCCTTAATTTCTTTATGACTCAGTGATTTCTGATTGGCTGCCTGTAACAGTCACACCCCGCACATCGAACCGGGCCCGTCAGCAATTGCGGGCATTTTATTAGAAATTCTGCGCCCAGTCATTCCACATCTCTGCTGAAAGGTCCTTTTTTCTTCTTCTTTTCTTCCCCGCACTTCCAATATCTATGCCTTAGGTACACTTCCTTTCAGTAGTCACAACTTTTAATCCAATTTTTAGCAGGTCATAATCAGTTTTTCCGAGCCCCATGTAAACGCAACACGAACGCTAAAACGATCCTGTAATTCCAAGCAGGAAATTACAGGATCGTATTCATGCTTTACTGTGGCTTTTGTTCAAAGTTCAAAATGTATTAGATGTAAGTCTTACTAAATAGCACTGCTTCTTCAACACTGTCATGAACAGCGCTCTGTGACTGTGATGAGTGACCGCTCTCACTATTGTCGCTGACGAGATTTAGGGCGGCCATCTTGGAGCGGTCCACCCACTCAGCGTTATGTGTTTAGCAGTCACGATGACGTATCAACCTATTTATTCGATCATAACATGCTTTTTTGTTACTGGAGACCATATTCAAACATCTATCAAAGCTATATAAACAATTGTATTTTTAAGTATGTTTTTAATACATAGTTCAGCATATTTAAACTGTCAGTTCATTATTATGAATCTAATTATGTCAAAGTGGGAAGTGTTAAACTATAAATACACTTTAAGTGGTGTTTTAGAAAAAATAGTCATTCCACTAATTTTATACTAATTAACAGAAGCCAAAATTTGTACAAAACCTGAACTTTTTACAAATGTTGAATAGTGAAATGTAACAAAAAGCATAAATTAGCAGGAGCTGAAATTATCACAGAAACTCAAATTAAAAATGTAGCCCTAGGCGGAAATTCAACCTGTAAGACTCTTCCGGCATCACTTATCACCACGGCTTCATCCCAACCAATCAGGACGCACCACCTCTCTACCTCGATCCAATCACCTGGCAAGAGATCCTTCAAAAGGCGAAGCAACCACAGATCCACCCGCTTCAGCCCTGCTTCAACCCACCTCCTCCCCGTTTCCACCACCAGCCACCCAGATGCCTCCAGGTCCCCTCAAGACTCCTCTCTCCAAGCTCCGCTCCACCACCAGTGACTGGGCCCGGGGAAGACCTATCTGAGCTTCGTTCGAGCCGATCATTCAAGCTCGCTGCAATTCTCGGCTCGCAGGTCTTCCGCCAGTGTCCGAGCGCCAAATTCTCGGTCCAATAAAATTGTCTAACTGCTGTTTCTCTCTCTGTGTGAGTCTCTACAGATTGCATTCTACTTTCACAATGAGAAAGTAATTGATATTATCTGTAAATATTTTTGGAACACATAAATCAAGGGAATGTTTGAAATTGTTCAAATTGACGGCAATAAACAAATCGACATCAATAAGCTTATGACAAAAGTTTATATTCTTTTATTGTCATCATTTATTCACGTTGTTTCCACACATCAACTGCAGTCTTCCCTCTATATTGTCCACCGGACTCCTGCCAGCTGTTCTTTGTTTGGGATTCTTTTCCGTGCTTATGACTCCCGTTTTCTTATTGGCTGCCTGCAACAGACAGGAATAGGCAACAAAATTTATTGAGAGGGATTTATTTGTGGTAAAATTATTGTTTGATACTTTCCATGATTTCTTTTACATTCATTCTTATATCTGCTCTGATGCTTCTCTTATCCACATCAACATCCAGAGGCTGCCAGAGAGCAGGAGAAATGTTAATGGTTTTGTTACATTCAAGAAGAATCTCTCGCTTGTTTGGTTTGTCAGTCTCCATTTCGACAGTAATCACATATTTTTTATCATATATATCCACCTTATTCCTAACCCCCATGAAGCTTTGTATAATTTATGGGCACAACGTTTACTGCAAACCGGAACTACCACTTGTTTGGTTAGCAACTAGCTATGTTCTGACCATTTAGGCAATGATATATATATATTATATATATATATATATATATATATATATATATATATATATATATATATATATATATATATATATATATATATATATATATATATATATATTAGTCACACTCAGAGAAGGTATACCATAATTCAGCTGAAGAAGCAAAAGTTTGTGTGCAACGATAATTATTTGAAAAAGTAAAAAAAGTGAAACAGAACTTGAGACAGAGCGTAATTGGCACAAAAGGAAATTAGTGCAAACCCAGAAATAGTTGAAACAATTGAGTAGTAAAACAGCAAATAGATTAAATTAGGGGAAGCACAAAACCCAGAAATATTTGCAGGAGTAAAACAGAGCAAAACAAAAAGATAAAGGGTCTAAAGAAGCAGAACATGTTGATATATGAATTGCTGAAATTGATTAAACATTGCAGAAGAGCTTAGAAGATAGTAATACATGTAGAGTAGAAGACATACAGAAAAGTAGACAAGCAAAATGCATAGAAACATAGAAATAGTTGAAACGATTGAATAGTGAATATACTATATTAATAATATAATAGTGAATTAATAGTGAATTATACTGTATAAATTATATAATATATAAATTATAGCAGAATTCAGCAGAAGAAGCAGGAGTTTGTGTGCAACCTGAATTATTTGGAAAAAGTCAAAAAGGGAAACAGAGTTTAAGAAAGAGCATAATTGAAACAACAGGAAATAAGTGCAATCCCAGGAATAGTTGAAACAATTGAATAGTGAAACAGTAATAAGTATAAAAAATTAGTGGAAACAGTAAACCAGAAATATTTGAAGGAGTAAAACAGATTAAAAGCAAAACGGATAAGAAGAAGCAGAAATGTTTGATATATGAATTTATAAAATTGATTAAAGATAGTAGAAGATCTTAAAAGATAGTAAAACCAGTAGAACCAGAAGGCAAACAGAAAAGTAGACAAGCAGAATGCATAGACACAGATAAAAACAGAGCACAAGAAGAAAATACATTGAAAGAATAGGAGAAAGTGTGACAAGGTTGTACTCCAGAGGAGTTTAACAGAAAACAGTAAAACCTGTTGCAATGATGGTAATAATTCCATAAAGTAGACACTAGTGGCTACATTTTAATGCATAAAATATTTCTCTACAGTGAAAAATGTATGAACAGCATAATTTTGTTTATAAAAGAGCAGAAAAAGTTCAAAAACGGCAGTTACTAGAGTGTACACTCAAGTAACTGAAATCAGTTACAGAGTTCCACCATAGGAAATAATGGGGCAAAAGATTTGCACAAAAGGGCAATTATTTCAAAAAGTGCAATAGTGAAGGTTACCAAAAGTCATAGCACCATTCTCCTGAAGGAGCTGAACATTTTGATATATAAATTAGTACAATTAGTGAAAGATAGTGAGAGTAGTTAAACCAGGAAAAACGTACGGAAGCCAGAATAATAATAATAATAATAATAAAGAAAAACAGAATCACTATAAGTGAGAATGCATTGAATGCATTCTCACTGATAATAATAATAAAGAAAAACAGAATCACTATAAGTGAGAATGCATTGAATGCATTCTCACTGATAATAAAGAAAAACAGAAACACTATAAGTGAGAATGCATTGAATGCATTCTCACTGACTAGAAAAATAGCTGTTCCTAGCGAAACAGCCGTGAGAATGCATATTTGCAGAATGACTGCTGCAGAAATGCAAGAAAAAGTAGAGAGAAGCACAAGAAGTGAAGGAAAGCAGAAGAAATGGAAATAATTGGAAAGTGGAACAAATCAAAAAGTATAAATATAGCAGTAGCGGAAAATACTTTAAAACCAGAAAAAGTTGAAACAGTTGGAACAGTGAAACATAGAAAGACAGGAAAAACAATAAAATAGGAGAACCAGTAATTATTACAAAGCCAGAAATATTTGAAGAAGTGAGACAGCAAAACAAAAAAGCATAAACGAACAGCAGAAGCAGAACAGTTTGATACATGATTTACTGAACTTGATTAAATCTTGCAGAAGACTTTAAAAAATAGTTACGAAATTGAAGTAGAAGTATATATATCTATATATATATACATATATATATGTGTACATATAGATATATATATATATGTGATACATATTGTGACCTTGAGTACCGCTCTAAACCCTCTTTTTACCAGATCACACAGATAAGTTTGTAAACATAGACAGAGGCACTGCTGCAGATTACAAACAGTTTATTGAATTCACAAAGTTGAGCAAAAATAAATAGTCACTTTATTTTATTTACCAAATGACCACTCTAAAAGTGGGAGTCTATGCTGGTCCTGAGATCCTTAAAGCTGAAGAATATTTAAAACCTGATTAAATAAAATTAGACTGTTTGGGGGAGGAATAATAAAGAAAACACAAATACAACTAAATACACCCGAGTGTTCCCCAACAAAAGCACACTCACAACAATTCCTGGTGAATACAAAGAAAAGAAAAAAAAAACTCCCCTTCCACTAGTCTCAATCTAAATAAAACAGCCTAGGACCCAGGGACAGCATAGGTCCCAGTTTAAAACAAGCCAGGAGGCCACAATAGAAACTCCCTTTCCCTAAACAACAGCAACACAAGGAAAGTTCTTTTAAATCAACAATAACCATCTAAGGTAACAAAAGTAAAACAAAGAAATGAAATTGAAACAAATCAAAAACTGAAACAGTAGCAGGCCAACCTACAAACAAAAGAAAACAAATTAGACAAGAACATTAAGCAGCGAGAAAAATAAGAAACGGTTCGTACCTTCTCTAAAGTGAAACCAGTAAACGGCGCTCGACGTCACTAAGTGCGTTTCCTATAACCATCAATGGCAGAATCAGACATCAATTCTAAACCCACCTGTTGGATAAATGTTATATTATCTTTTTTTACTTATTAGTTTTCATTCTAAATAATGTAGTTATCTATAAAAGTATCGCTTCTGTTTATGAATAGTGTGTGGATTTAGTAGGAACTTGTGTCACATATTTGTTTCATGTGGTTGTAAAATCACCCCCCGTTCCAGGACGCCAGCAGACAGAGTAGCTGGTGTCAACAATGCATGCTGACCATTACCTTATAAGGAGAAGAAGGCCAGTTGGGGGCATCTGGAGAAAGAAGAGGAATGCATACTGTAAACCAGTTTCAGCCTGTTTGCTCCCCCACCTTTAGAAATCATCTGTAACCAGGGCTTTCCCTAAATAAAAGCGGGGAGAGCGGAATGCAAGCCAGAGTTTGTTTGGGGCATGTGACTGGTTGCATCTCCGAACACCTCTCCTCGCAGCGAGTTGAATTCTAATCTCTGTCTCCGTGTTTCTTTTGCAGAGTTATATACTTATGTCAGGGGTTAAACCTGACATATACTTTGGTCCTTCGAGCCGGAGCTCAAGACACCTGAAGGTTGGTCCAGCACGCAAGGGGATCCAGGTGAAGTCTGTGGCCACAGCTTAAAAATCCTTTTCCAGGACTGGTTGCCCTTGTGGGGCTGGACCCCGGACGGTTGACGAGTGATCCAGGAACACGGGAGACAGTGAGTAGTTTTCTGTTAAAAAAGGCCTGAATGAGACGTGTGGAGCACGTAGAATTAAAACCCTGAGAATCCTAGGCACTATCAGGTAAACTGAGTAGTTAAATTCCGCAGGGAGGGCAGACTCCTCTAACTGATAGTTAGTTAAATTCTGTGTGGGACGGCGGAGTCCCCTACTGCAGTTAAGAGAAAAGAAGCGCGTTCTAAAAGTGTGATTGTGTGTGTGAGTGAAGACTTCTGACTCTAGACAGAACTCTTATACCAAAAAACAATAGGAACCAAGTGATGAGATTTTGTGGATGCATGCAGGCAAGAAAGCTCCACTCTTTTGAGTTGAAGTGAGCTTTACCACAATCTAAATTATCATCACCCTATTGTAAAAATCCCAGTGTTTAGAACACAGTAGGTGTTGAAACCACACTGGGCTAAATTTAGTTCAAAATGGGAAAAGGGGCAAGCAAACATAAACAGAAGGTCTTAGAAGACCTGTCTTGCAAGGACTGGAAAATAGTTGAAAAAATGGAATAAGATGCATTAAATACACTTTGCTGCTGGATAAAACAATATGAATTTAGTGCAAAACTAAGCGTAACACATCTAAAAGAACTCTATGACAAAATTAAAACAAAATGTAACGGAAAAGAGAAGCAAATGGCAAAGGAAGGTTATGAGCAGATAAAAGTCTGGCTCCAAATAGCAAGAAAGAGAGCGGGAGGCAGAAGGACAGGAGAAATATAAGGCAGAAAAGACAGGTTGTAAGAAGGAACCAGGGGAAAGTAGCAAAGGTACAGTTATGTTTCATAGGAAAGAAGATGACAATGAAAGCACGGTATATGCAGCTCTAATGAGAGAAGCAAGCGGCGTGCAGTACAGGAAGCTGCAGCTGAGCAGAACACAAGGAGCTACTGCTCCTCCCCCACCAACACCAAGCACCCCCGCCACATCATATATAGCAACAGCACAAGGCAGAGGCTTGCTTGATAGACCACCCTCATAGGATTCGAGCCCAACACCCACATGGACCAGATCACGGGGATCAGTGGGGGGATGGTCTCATAGGTTGGGAGGGCTATTATCACCTAACCCACCTCAGATGCCCAACCTCCATGCAGGAGATGAGGACTTATTTCCCATGATTGAAATGCCAAACCCAAGGGCAGGCCAAGATGGAGCTCTCCCAACTATAAGTGTTTATAGAACATGGACAAAGGATGATATAAAGAGAGCAGTAGATGGCATTCCACACCCTAAAGAAGACGTAGAGCAGTGTGTGGAGGATATGGAAAATCTTAGAAGAACCTACTGCTTAAATGGTGCTGAGGTACAACAGGTCTGGATGCAGTTAACCGGTCCAGACTGGTATCATGTTAAAGGGGATTATGACCCAATGAATAGAGTAAATGACCCCCTGGTGATAGAAGAGCAGGGAAGTGACACTTTAAACACTAAAGTGGGACATTTGCTCACCAGGATCAGAGCTAGGTATAGAAGACAGGCAAACTACACTGAAATCAGTAGGTGTAAACAAAAACCAGAAGAACCTTTTGATGATTTCCGTGTTAGAATGGAAAAAGTGTTTAAAACACACAGTGGATTACAGGAGGACGGTGCTGACCACGGGCCATACCGTCAGCAGTTAAAAAATGCACTACATGCAGGCTCTAGACCCGAGATAAACGGGTGGATAAATAAACATTATATAGGAATGAGTGGAGGAACACTGGGAGACTATGTGACACATGCTTTGCATGCAGAAAAAGTAACAAAAGCTAAACAAAAATCCACACCTGTCTCCACCTTCTTCCAAGACACTGGAGATGAAATGGAAGTGTACTACCAAAGGGATAAGAACCGAGGAAGGGGTAGAGGAAGAGGGAGGGGCCGGGGCCGTGGATTTGGACCCCGCCAAGGAGGGGGTCCGAGGGTCTGCTGGACATGTGGAAAAGAGGGCCACATTGCCAGAGAATGTCAAAGTGGAGCACAGGGGAAAGACCAACATCAAGCATGACTAGATTTAGGTCCAGAAGTCATGCTCAATTTAGAAGAATTATTTTTTGAAGAAAAAGTTAGACCAGAGGTTGAATTAGTAGTGATGGGAAAAAAGATTATCTTTTTATGTGACTCAGGGGCATGCAGGACAACTATAAGACACAAAATACCAGGAATGAGGTTGGGCCCTGAAAAAATAATGGTCAGGGCCGCACAAGGAGCTGTTAATAGCATACCAGAAACACAGCCAATCTGGATAACAGATCCAGAAGGAGAACAATGTGAACTAAAAGTGTTGGTACTGCCAGACTGTCCAGTAAATCTGTTGGGACGAGATGGCTTAGTAGCATTGGGATTAGCATTGATGCCTACACCAGATGGGCTGAAAGTAATGAGAAGACATCAGGAAAACACAAGATGTAATGGATCCAGATGACCTACACATTACTTTGTGGTACGAAAACTCTCCAGGCCCGGACAGGAAATTTGAAGACCAATTACACAGAGTAACCCCAGTAAAAGTCACCATAGCATATGTGTATTCTGATGTGTCAGCAACCTCAGCAGCCTCTGTAATCCTCCCAGAAGAGGTGAAGCAATTTTTTTTAAGATGGAGAACCTCATGACTGTGAAGCTTTAGCAACCACCAAAGCTAAATGTAGAGCTGACCTAACTGATACACCATTAGGGTTTGGACAAATAGTATTTGTAGATGGATCCTCTAAAAAGGACGCGTATGGAAAAACTAGAACAGGATACGCTGTGGTAACATCCGAAAAAGTACTGAAGGCAGAAGCTTTACCACAAAATCTATCTGCACAAGCAGCAGAACTGATAGCATTAACAGAAGCTTGCAAACTAATGAAGGATGAGGCTGTAACAATCTATACTGATAGTCAATATGCATTTGCCACGATACACACTTTTGCCCAGTACTGGAAAAACAGGGGAATGATTACATCTACGGGTAAACCAACAACTCATGCTGACCTGCTAAAAGATTTAATTAAAGCAGTACAGCTACCTAAACACGTAGCAGTCTGTAAATGTGCTGCACATACATCAAACACAGACTTTGTATCAAAAGGGAATGCATTTGCAGATAAGCATGCAAAAGCAGCAGCAATGAGAGAAATAAAGGTTTTATGGAATGCTACTGAATCATTACAACAGGATGTTTTAAAAGACATGCAACAACAGTCACCTACACAGGAAAGAGAATCTTGGTTAAAAAAAAGGGGCAAAAGAAAAGAATGGAATATACACTTGACCAGTAGGAAAACCAATCCTACCAAAAAATGTATGCAAATGGGCTGCAATATTGAGCCACGGTGATACACATGTCTCAACAGGGGGGATGGTAGGACTAGTATCTAAATACTTTACTACTTATGGATTCAATACTTATTACTACTTATGGATTCAATACTTATTCAAAAAAATTTTGCAGAACGTGCCTCATCTGTGCAAAACACAATGCACAGGGAAACTTAAGACCAAAAAGGGGACAGTTTCCCAAACCAGAATATCCTTTTCAGCACATACACATGGATTTCATAGAATTAGATGCAGAAAAAGGTAATGAAGGGAAAAAATATTGTCTGGTAATTATAGACTCCTTTTCCAAATGGGTTGAGCTGTTCCCAACAAAAACACCTGACGCATTAACAGTAGCTAGAGCACTATGCAAAGACATAATACCAAGGTATGGGATAACTGAGAGAATATACAGTGACAATGGAACGCATTTTGTGAATCAAATAATAAATAACATAGGGAAAGCATTTGAAATAAACCTAAAACACCATTGTGCTTATCACCCACAAAGTGCAGGCCTGGTTGAAAGAATGAATGGTACTATAAAAAACAGGTTGAGGAAATGTATGGAAGAAACAGGTAGACCATGGTCAAAGTGTGTAGATTTAGTCAAACTGCATATTAATATTACTAGCACCAGTGGGCTAACTCCCTATGAAATGCTGTTTGGAAGACCATATAGATTACCATATTTTGGAAATTCCTGGGAAACAAATGATGAGAGTAATCTAGCTGACTATATGAGAAAGATGTTAGAAAACCAGAAACAACCACCATCTGATGATGAATTCCCATCTGTCTGCCACAGGAAGCCTCACTAGTTGAACCAGGAGATTGGGTGCTAGTGAAAAGTATAAAGAAGAAGCATTGGCACTCACCTAAGTGGGAAGGACCCTACCAAGTATTGTTGACTACTGGCACTGCATTAAAGATAGCAGAAAGAAATACTTGGATACACTTAACACATTGCAAACTGGTGATACGGAGAGATGACTAAAATTACATTTTTAATAATAGTGTTCAATTTGTAATAGTAATAAGTGTTGTAGTGATAGTTTTTTTACTTAGTGTAGTATTGTGAGGATTTCAAAGACCTCCAGAGAAAAGTCCAGCTACAAAGGGAGTTGCATTTATAGTATACAACTGTCTCAAACCTGGTGAAGATTGTCCACAACTCTGCCGAGAGGTGCTTAGGAAATCATCATAATCTACAATGTTGACCAAAAGAAATAAAGTCCTACTGGGACTAGGGATACTGATCCTAGCCATTGCAATAACAATTATTTTTAGTTTTAAGATAAGACCACACCAGGTAGCGAAAAGGAATGACGCTAGTCTTGATGGACAGGGAATGACCTACCGACCGACTGAACCAAAACATCCATGTTCAAAACAATACAGACAAGCAGATTGGGAACAAGAGATAAACTTGTGCTACAATACCACCAGATTAAGAAAAGTAGTTGTTATACCCACATCCACCTTCCAAACTAGGTACCGAAAAGAAGATCCTTCCCAGTATGCAGGATATGATTTTTATCTGGATAGTCATGTAAGAAACACCAGGGATTCGTGGTGGGGAGACACTTTTATCACTACGTCTCGCTCATGGAAGCCAGACTCATATGGGTGGACGGATTTAGCAAAAACATGGAGGAAAATTGTTACAAATTTAACAGTAACCACAACCTCAGTGTATCTCACCATCAACTCAACGGCAATGCCCCTAAATGAAAAAAAAAATGTTCAAGGATTAGATTATGCGCATGGGCACCAGGTACTGACCCATGTTGGGAGCTAAGACTGTGTCCTTTGTTCATGGCCAACATGGCAAAGGCATCAAACGAGACTGGAGGAAATTTAACTCCCGCAGGGGGACAAAAAAGAATTAAAGCTATTGTTGTAGTAGACTATAAATTGCCTATTGATGACTGGTTTAGGGTAACCACAGGTATATCTACAGAAAGCAATAACTGGCTTTTAATGACTGAACAAGCTGCAATTGCAGTTAAACAAGAATGTAGACAGAATCAACTACATCCACTACAATGTTCAGAGGTTAGGCAACAAAACTCAGGAAGGATTTGAGGCCGTCCACGCTCAGTTGTCTGCTACCTCCCTCATGGCTTTCCAGAACAGGATTGCGGTTGACATGTTGTTAGCTGAGAAAGGAGGCGTCTGCAGTCTTTTCGGAGCTGAATGTTGTGTTCTAATTCCAAACAACACAGCGGCAGATGGTACCTTGACCAAGGCTATTGATGGCCTGAGAAGCCTGAATAAGAAAATGAAAGACCATTCAGGAGTGGACACTGAGATGTGGGATGCATGGGCAAATATGTTTGGAAAATACAAAGACTTGGTAGCCTCAGTCCTAATTTCCATAGCTGTCTTTGCAGCAATCTTAACAATGTGTGGATGTTGTTGCATTCCTTGTATAAGAGCACTTCTAAATAGATTGATCACAACAGCAATAACTCCTATGGAAAAGCAGCTTTATGCACTGTTGCCATTGGATGACGAAGCACTGGAAGAAGAAGATGCAGCGGACCCTGATGGAGAAGAACTGTCACTGCATCTGCCAGACTTGTATCCTGATCCTAATGACTTTTAAGAGCTAGATGTAAACAATAACGGTTGACCCTTTTTCTCCTCTGAGTGTAAATAAAAGTACTTATAGTGAACTGGTGTTTGAAAATCTGAAACAGAAGAGGACACTAAGTGATTTGAGAATAGATACTTTTATGATAAACAGGAGGGAAATGTTGGATAAATGTTATATTATCTTTTTCTACTTATTAGTTTTCATTCTAAATAATGTAGTTATCTATAAAAGTATCTCTTCTGTTTATGAATAGTGTGTGGATTTAGTAGGAACTTGTGTCACATATTTGTTTCATGTGGTTGTAAAATCACCCCCCACTCCAGGACGCCAGCAGACAGAGTAGCTGGTGTCAACAATGCATGCTGACCATTACCTTATAAGGAGAAGAAGGCCAGTTGGGGGCATCTGGAGAAAGAAGAGGAATGCATACTGTAAACCAGTTTCAGCCTGTTTGCTCCCCCACCTTTAGAAATCATCTGTAACCAGGGCTTTCCCTAAATAAAAGCGGGGAGAGCGGAATGCAAGCCAGAGTTTGTTTGGGGCATGTGACTGGTTGCATCTCCGAACACCTCTCCTCGCAGCGAGTTGAATTCTAATCTCTGTCTCCGTGTTTCTTTTGCAGAGTTATATACTTATGTCAGGGGTTAAACCTGACACCACCTCACGATCAATGTTAAACATACCTCTGTACGAGTCATCAGCCTGCATCTGATCTCCTCAGCGATCTACTCGCTTTCAAATGTAGATGCCGATTACCTGTCTCCCTAACAAGCCAGCTGCGCTCCGCCACAGCGTCTTCCATATATGGGCAAGAGGAAGAGGGCGCAGCAGCACACCTTCGGGCGGGACAATATGCCCCGGCTACAATCTACCCCAGCTTTTTGTATTGACGTCCCGTCAATATACAGATTTTCTAACACCATGGTCGAAAAATGTCAGTCGTGCTGCTGCCAGCACTAGTGATCTGAGAGACTGTAGCCCCTTCTGCCCTACATCTTGGCCTCTCTGGAAGGTGATGGGGGTTTGAATGATGATCGGCCGTTCTCCTTGTTGTCCTTCGGAGGGGTCCCAAACTTTCTCCAGTCTCTTGAAGAGCAACTGTAGGGGCAGATGGAGAAAGGACAGGGAGAGTACATTGATTTTCGGCCTTCTGAACTGTAAAGGCCGATTCCTCCACACCCGTTGACCGAGTTACCACATAGACAAAATCCAGCTCTTCGTCCACATCCTCTTCCCTAGTGTTGGATATGTCCTTGGCTCTCCTGGGCTCTTGAGGCCAGAGTCCCACAGGAACTGGTTTCAACATCAAACGGTGGACTGTCCTCAACCTCTGACGGTTATCCAGGGGTGCCACAGTGTACACAGAACCTCCAGGAGTTGGAGCTTTAATCACAGTATGGATGATGGGATTCCATACATCCTGAATCTTACTCCTCCCTTTAATACTGTGATCTTTAACATAGACCAGTTCATTTTCAGACAATTCAGTGGTCAGGCCTCCAGCATCATGACGCTCCTTCCGACGGTCAGCAGCCATTTTCAGGCGATCTTGAGCACCATCAAAGGCGACCTGGAGTCTGTGCCTATGCTCCCGTACCCAGTCCTCCACCCGCCCCTCTCGGATATCTGGAACCCTTCCGAGGAGAAAGTCGACAGGTAAACATGGCTCTTGGCCAAACATAAGAAGGTAAGGAGACTCACCCGTGGCCTGATGGACTGTGGTGTTGTAGGAATACAGAACTTGAGGAAAATACTGAGGCCACAGTCCCTTCTTCTCGATAGGTAGAGTTCGCAGCAAATCATGCAATGTTCGATTAAATCTTTCACATTGGCCATTACCTTCAGGATGGTACGGGGTGGTACGAGTCTTCTGCACTCCATACAGCTCACACAACTGGTGGATCAAAGCGCTTTCAAAATTACGGCCCTGATCAGAGTGTAATCTTGCTGGAACACCAAACTTGTAGAACCAGTCCTGTACAAGAACTTTAGCAACAGTAGAGGCCCTCTGGTCTTTGGTTGCTACAGCCTGGGTAAATTTTGAAAACACATCAGTCATGATGAGAACATTTTCCTTACCATCTTGTGATGGTTCCAGCAAGGTGAAATCTATCGCCAAGACTTGGTTTGGTCTTGAGGCCAATAAATGGCCCATGGCCACCCGTGCCTGGGGGTGAGTAGCTTTAGCCAAGGTGCAGCGTTCACATTGTTGGCACCAATCTCTAATCTCTTTGTACATCAGAGGCCAGTAGCACCGCTCCCTAATGAGCTCCGTGGTCCGCTCCACTCCCTGATGCCCATGACTTTGGTGAAGCTGTCTCATCACCTCCTGCTTCAAGGAATCTGGCAGCAGCAACTGATGAATGTCCTCACCCCCATCAGGACGCTGTGTACGGCGATATAACAGGCCATTCAGCTGGACCACCTTGCTCCACTGTCGAAGCAGCTCCAGGACCTTTGAGGAGAGACTGGCCCTCTCTGCTTTATCTGGACGTCTCTGTGTCCTCCACGACTTTAGAAAAGCACTTATAGTAGGATCAGCTTCTTGGAGTGCAATGATGTCCTCAGGGGCGTGAGCCGGGAACACAGACACTGCAGCTTGGAGCACATGTTGGGTTACATCTGGACAGCTCGGCTGCTTCATCAAAGGAAGCAGCCGAGCAGGCTGACATTTCCCAGGCAGAGAAATGTCAGCCTGTGTTACAGCTGGTGGCTTCCTTGAAAGGGCATCCGCATTCACATTTGACCGGCCTGATCTATAACGGATAGAAAAGTTGAAATCTGCCAATTGTGCTGCCCAGCGCTGTTCAGTTGCCCCCAATTTAGCTGTGTTTAAGTGGCTGAGGGGATTATTATCAGTCCATACAATACATTGCTGACCCAGCAAATAATCTCGAAATTTCTCCGTCATGGCCCACTTTAATGCAAGGAACTCTAACTTCATGGAACTGTAGTTGGACATGTTCCTCTCGGGTGGTCTGAGTCCTCGGCTAGCAAATGCAACTGGGCGGATCTTTCCTTCTTGCTCCTGAGAGAGCACTGCTCCTAGACCGCTGTAACTGGCATCTATTTCAAGGATAAATGGCAAAGAGAAGTTTGCATATGCCAAAACAGGTGCATCAACCAACCTGGTTTTCAACTGACTGAAGCCTTGTTCACAGTCTTCTGACCAGTGGTCACTCAAGTGCTGTTGTCGCTGACGACTTTGTGTCTTCTGCATCTCGGCAACCAGTCGATGGAGTGGCGCTGCCAATTTGGCAAATCCTTCAACGAATCGTCTGTAATAGCTGGCGAACCCCAGGAAGTTATCTCAGCTGTGAAACTGTGGTGGGATGAGGCCAGTCCTTTACAGCAGAGGTCTTATCTGGGTCTGTGGACACCCCATGGCTGGAAATAACATGACCAAGATACTTGACCTCCTTCTTAAAGAAAGCACATTTATCGAGCTTCACTTTTAATCCTTCCCGTTTCAAACGGTCTAGCACAGCTTCCAAACGTTGCAGATGTTTATCGACTGAAGAAGAGAAAACCACAACATCATCCAAATATAACAACAAAGACTGACAATGTTGGGACCCAAACATTCGCTCCATTAATCGTTGAAATGTACTAGGGGCATTGCACAGACCAAATGGCATTCTATTGAATTCAAACAAACCAAAGGGTGTACAGAAAGCAGTCTTCATCTTATCAGGTTCAGCCACTGGCACTTGATTATATCCACTTGCTAGGTCAAGAGTGGAAAACCACACAGCCCCAGACAGAGCATCCAAGGACTCCTCTATTCTGGGTAGAGGGAAGGCATCACGACGGGTCTTACTGTTGAGTTGTCTATAATCAATACACAGGCGGATGCTCCCATCCTTCTTCTTGACAATTACAACTGGGGAGGCGTAGGGGCTACTGCTCTCACGAATCACCTGGCTATCCAACAGCTGTCGAATGTGGGTCTTTACAGCCTCATATTCTGAGGGAGGAATCCTCCTGAACCTCTGACGTACTGGTGCATCATCTAGCAATGGTATTTCATGGGTTATCAGATCTGTGCAACCCAAATCACCCTCATGAGCAGAGAACACATCCACATATTTCCTTAACAAAGACCTAACTTTCTCTTGTTCTGTGTCATTCAAAGCTGACAAATCCAAGTCCGATAATGGGTCTGACAAAGGTGCAACGGAACTGAGCTGGGAAGAAATAGTAGCCTGCACTGAGCCAACCACCTCTGTAACACCTTCTGGGAGATTGACAATGTTAGTAGGGCCTAAAGTCCCTATTGGAGTACGTGGATGAAGAACCACATCCACCTGACCTACATTAACAATAGGGATGTAAGTGACCCCCCTAACCACTGTCACTAATGCTGGGGACACCAACACCCCTGCTGGGAGGCAACTTTTATTAACAAGTGGTTCAAAGAGCCCAGATTCCATAGCGTCAAACTCGACTCGAGAACAGGTAGCATCAATAACCCTTATAGTGCCAGCAGGCACCCTAACTGGCCTGCGACCCCTTAATCGAACCATTCCCATTTTAGGGCAAACAGTTTGTACTGGGACACTTTGACAATGTTGAAAGGCCATGCGCCATGAAGATCCAGCCTGACTGATCGTGGGTAATTCAAACAAAGCAGCACCATGTTGTTTAAAGAGCTCATTATAACATTCTCTTATAACATTCATACCCAATACACCCGGTACTGTAGACTGAGGGGAATGTTCCACTGGGTCCTTCACAACCAGAACACCACGTCTGGGTACCACCCTGCCCAACACCTCTACATCAGTTTCAAAATAGCCAACATAAGGGATGCTAAGCCCATTGGCTGCATGAAACTCAAGCCAAGAGCAGGCCTGCAAAGGGCCCTGACAATGTTGGCTAAAAAAACTCTGCGTAACTGTCGTCACCATGGAACCAGTATCCAAAAGACACTGAAGTGGAACATCCCCCATTTTCACCAGCACAGTAGGACACTGGCCAACCAACAGTGACCCTGAGCATTTATTTTCAAGACCACTTGAGCCATGACCGCTCCCTTCTGAATTGTGGCTCAACAAGACAGAAGGAGCTAGTTTCCCACCTGCTGATAAGCAGTTGCAGACTCTCCTTGCAATGGAGTTGGATGCTGCCGGGCAGCGTTCACCCTCGGTTGGTTACAGTTTCTGGCTATATGACCAGGTTTCTGGCAGCGCCTGCAAATAATAGGGGTTGTTCTATTTGGGTGCGGAAACCTTGAGGTGGATTGCAACAACAATACATTTTGAGAGAGCAGATTGATCTGTTCCTGTTGCTTTAACAGCATTTCCTTCATTTCTGACAAATCAGAAGCCCTTGAAGCAACTTCTAACTCGGGTCTACTACTTTGGGATCTGTGTAAGGCACAATATGATGGTACAGAATAGCTTCTTTTTCTGACTTCAGCTGGTTGTCCTTCCTGTTCCCACCTAATTGCTTCCCTCCTAATGTCCAAAAGTGTAAACTCTGGGTTTTCTCTAATGAGCTTTTTCAGTTCCCTACGTAAGGTAGGATCAAGAACATGTTCAGCAAACTGACCTCTCAAAAGCACAGCATCATTAGCAACAGCATTTGGTGCATT
This sequence comes from Poecilia reticulata, assembly GCF_904066995.2. Taxonomy (NCBI): domain Eukaryota; kingdom Metazoa; phylum Chordata; class Actinopteri; order Cyprinodontiformes; family Poeciliidae; genus Poecilia; species Poecilia reticulata. The sequence goes on along the minus strand of NW_027675131.1, from coordinate 178,269 downwards.
GGCAGTAATCTTTTCCATTAAACAAAACAGTGCATGAGAAAACTCCTTTAATGATTCACCCTCTTCCTGTCTTCTAGAAAAAAAATCTTCCTGCAAAGTTACATAAGACTTAGAGCAACCATACAGTTCTTGCAAAATGGCAAAAATGCGTTCAGGGTCCTCTCTGTCTGCCCGGGGTCTATATCGTATCTCCTCTTTGGCTTCACCTTCCAGGTGATCAAACACAAAATAGGCTTGGTCTAGAAGAGATAGATGTCTGGCCCGTACACTGGATCGGACCTCCTCCATCCAATCCGTAACCCCGATCCCAACATTACCTCTGAAAACAGGACATTTACGTTCCCTTGGGATGTAAAAGAGCCGCTCCATCACAGGTACTTCCGCTGCAGAGACAGGTTGGGGACACTTCCCTCTCACACCACTAGAGGTAGATGGTAAAGAGTCTTGATCAGCCATAAACTTTTCCTTAAGTTCTTGGTTCTCCACCTGAAGGTGGTTCATCATGTCCTTCAGCTCCTGAAGTTGCTCCTCCATGGTTCCTAGCGTAGTGTTCCTCTCACGTTCCACCACGGAACGATCAGACTCCGTGTCCCCCGCCGAACCTGCTACCGTTTCAGTTAAAGAAAAAAATAAAAATAAAAAAAAAAATACTCCTACCTAGCCCTACTCAACTCAATAAAACAAACCCCTGCAAGCATGTGCCAGTGTCTTACAAAATCCTGCCAACAACGCCAGATTGTTACCTTGAGTACCGCTCTAAACCCTCTTTTTACCAGATCACACAGATAAGTTTGTAAACATAGACAGAGGCACTGCTGCAGATTACAAACAGTTTATTGAATTCGCAAAGTTGAGCAACAATAAATAGTCACTTTATTTTATTTACCAAATGACCACTCTAAAAGTGCACTGCAAAAAGTCCCCTTTCAAAAACAAGAAAAAAAAGTACAAAAATAGGGTATAATTTCTTAAAATAAGAAAATTATCTGCCAACAGAACAAGAAAATTTATCTTGTCAAGATTTTCTAAAACAAGAAAAAATATCTAACCAAGATAAACCTACAATATCTTAAAATTAGTGTATTTGTACTTAAAACAAGCCAATTTTACTTATACGAGTAAGATATATTATCTTATTTTAAGAAAAATTATCTCAAGTAAAGAAAATGTTACTTGACACTGAATTTCTTGAAATAGCGTAAAATTTTCTTATTTTAAGGAAAATGTTCTATGTATTAAGAAAATAAATCTCATATATTCTATTTGTATTAGTAAAATTGGCTTGTTTTAAGTACAAATACACTAATTTTAAGATATTTGTAGGTTTATCTTGGTTAGATATTTTTTCTTGTTTTGGAAAATCTTGACAAGATAAATTTTCTTGTTCTGTTGGCAGATAATTTTTCTTATTTTAAGAAAATTATACCCTATTTTTGTACTTTTTTTTCCTTGTTTTTGAAAGGGGACTTTTTGCAGTGATATACTTAAATCTAGTTTATTTTTATTGTTGCATAGGATTAAAATATATATTTTGTCACAGCTTTACTCAAGGTTCTTATGCTAAGACAAACATCCAAAAATTGATCCTGTGAATACTGGAACAAGAGATGTTATTGGCTTGCTGAAATGAAGACATAAGTTCAATTACTTTTAACATCTTTATTACATTTAAGTTTCACATAAACACAATAAAACATGACTACTGGTCAGAATTTAAAGTCTGGATGGGCATCTGATTCTGAAACAATCCTGTAAAATGACAGAACAATATCGATCTGACACATCTGCCGCACTAAGAGTCAAGCAAACCAAATTGTCCAAAGCAAAAAAAAATCTTGGGATTAGGTGTCAACAATAGGAGCTTCCTCCGCAATGAACTTCTTCCTATCAGCCATAGCCTTTTATATGTGGAAGTCTTGCCTCAGTTACGGACGGCGTTCTCAAGACGTCTGTCAGCAGCACAGAGAGGAGTGGTCCCACACACGGATGCTGAAAGGTGTAGTAGCTGTGATGTCCTCCTTTCAGAAGATCAGGGCAGGCATGGTTCCAATGGCCAGTAGAAAGTTGGTTTCACGATCACCACAGAGCTGAAAAGTGGTCTTGTTTGAAGTTGTTGGGTCATCTGCTAATTGGAGCACAGACAGAAAAACAATCACAAAACAAACCACGTTTTAGGGACTAATCAGTGTAATGATGAATCAGTATCATAAATTTCTTACCTCAAGAATGTGAAGGACGCCGTCACTTGCAATTTCCAAAGTTTCTTTTAGATGGTGCAATACGTGATTGACGATGTGTCTGGCATAGGCTTCACCATGGCAACAGTTTGGTTTACTTGAAAAATAAAACAAGTCTTATTTTAGTTCATGTGCTCCATTACAATATTACATGAATTCAAGATGACAAGACAGTTATTTTAATTTAATCAAACAAGGACTACTTAAATTCACCAATCAAAAATAGTGTTTAAAATATTCTGGTAACAGTGTGGAATATCTAACCTTGTAGACTCATTGCATTTAAGTTTTTAAATTACAGCACATCAAACACCCTCAGTTAGTGAAATACTAGGCGGAATTGCCCTTTAACCATTTCCCGAAGAAGCTATATGAGAAGCCACCTTAGCTATGTTAAAAAATGGAAGCTACCAAGAACTCGTGCCGATATTATTTTTAAGCCACAGCTATTGTGGTTAATAACTGTTCAAAGCTCATATTTACAAGAGCGGCTCTTTAACCGCGGATGAAAATTGGCATTTCACGACATGCTAACTGGCTTCAGTTAGCTTATCTTAGAAAGACAGACAACTTTAAACGTACCTCTGAGTACAGCAGCTGTAGGGTCTATACACGTAAAAAAGTCCTCCATCGTCATTCATGTCCAACCGAGATTAGAGAATTTGCCAAAAGAAAATCTTATAAAAGTACAGTAGATAAAAGCTTAGTTAGGCTGTTGCAACTGAATTAACCGTTAATGAGGGCAGTTAAATGATCTCTGGCGTTGCCGTTAGTGATGTGCGGATTGATACTGAAATATCGATTCTTCCGATACCAGAACTTAATTCTTTAAAATCTATTGTCAGATCCAAGGATCAATACTTTCAACACTTTAGTAATTTTAGATAATGTAGATTAACTAGAGTACGTTAAAAAGTAACTAAATTATTGAGATCTTGCCTAAATGAAACGTTGTTAATGGGAACTACTTTTTCTTCCGCTTGGTAAGTATGTAATGTGTAAGGACGTAATGCCCAAGCGCAGCGTGCTGCTGACTCTCACTCACTCAGAAATGAACATGTTGACAGATTATAAAAAAAAGTGACATGGAGCTATTTCAGCTGTCATTTTATAGTAGTTTTAATAATTAAACAAGGATGTATTTAGTAGGGTTATTACTTTACTAATTTTCTTTTTTTTAGTTTGCAACTCGATTTTCACATGTTTTGTATATTTCAGCTGAATTAAAATAGTTTATAGTAAACGAGATTGTTCTCAATGTACTTCTGAGTTTAAAATGAGTGCATTAGAGTACATTGTGTTCTTTTTATGAAGCCAAGATATGGATTACATTTATTTTTTATTTAATTAAGAAACAAATTAACTGTCTTTGCACAAAGTATGGGATCTGTATTGCCAATACCAGCTTAAATTTTACTCGGTATCGGATCGGAAAGAAAATCTGTTGTATCGAACATTAATACTATCTCACTGCCATTTTGGGCGCTTTCCCATTTGGATTGTATGATGTCATAATTAAATCAAACAAGGACTACTTGTTATTGTTAGTTTGAACAATAAAATATTGTTCAAACTAATATTAATAACTTATAAAGTAAGAATTTGAAATATAAACCAAAAGTTAAAATATTTATCATGACATTGAGCTAATTAATATTGTTGATTCTAATCTCATTGTGTGGAATATCAGCCATTTCAAATCACACATCAACAGAAATTTCATGATAGGTCAGTAAGAGGTCTCACATCTTGCATCAAGAAGATCAGATTAAGAAGGTCCTTAGCAGATGGAAACATGCCAAGAATTATCTTGATATATAAACTGATATTGTCTCTGGAATTGTTGTGTTAAATGTCAACCGTTTAAATATTAAATTATAATTTCCAGTACACTCTGCCAACTTATACAAGAGTATAAGTTCATAGGGGTTTTTATTTTTCATTGTCAATAACACAAAGGATTCCATTTGGACATAGTCTGTTTTAATTATCTGAAGACATTTCATTAAGTATGTGATTTCGCTTTATGTGCTTGAAATAAGAAATTTTTACTTATATAAAATAAGTTCTAGACTTGAAGTTTGATTGGTAAATATTGATATTCTAGATTCTAGCACATATTTACTCATAATAAGTAATATTTTCTTAATATTAAGCTTTTATATCTTACTGAGATAATTAAGTACAAAAACACTTAAAATAAGAAAAATATTCTAACATAAATCCCTCTTGGTGAGAAAATTATCTTGTCAGAAAGAAAACAAGAAAAATCTCCTTAATTTAAGATATTTAATCTTACTAAGATTTTAGTTTTTGCAGTGTGGGAGTCTATGCTGGTCCTGAGATCCTTAAAGCTGAAGAATATTTAAAACCTGATTAAATAAAATTAGACTGTTTGGGGGAGGAATAATAAAGAAAACACAAATACAACTAAATACACCCGAGTGTTCCCCAACAAAAGCACACTCACAACAATTCCTGGTGAATACAAAGAAAAGAAAAAAAAAACTCCCCTTCCACTAGTCTCAATCTAAATAAAACAGCCTAGGACCCAGGGACAGCATAGGTCCCAGTTTAAAACAAGCCAGGAGGCCACAATAGAAACTCCCTTTCCCTAAACAACAGCAACACAAGGAAAGTTCTTTTAAATCAACAATAACCATCTAAGGTAACAAAAGTAAAACAAAGAAATGAAATTGAAACAAATCAAAAACTGAAACAGTAGCAGGCCAACCTACACACAAAAGAAATCAAGTTAGACAAGAACATTAAGCAGCCAGAAAAATAAGAAACGGTTCGTACCTTCTCTAAAGTGAAACCAGTAAATGGCGCTCGACGTCACTAAGTGCGTTTCCTATAACCATCAATGGCAGAATCAGACATCAATTCTAAACCCACCTCACGATCAATGTTAAACATACCTCTGTACGAGTCATCAGCCTGCATCTGATCTCCTCAGCGATCTACTCGCTTTTAAATGTAGATGCCGATTACCTGTCTCCCTAACAAGCCAGCTGCGCTCCGCCACAGCGTCTTCCATATATGGGCAAGAGGAAGAGGGCGCAGCAGCACACCTTCGGGCGGGACAATATGCCCCGGCTACAATCTATATGTATATCACAGGAAGCAGGTAACAGACATTATCATTGAAAGATAAGAATGAAACCATTTATAAAGATATGTTCACCCTGTGATTTGTATTATAAAGTATCTATTTATCATTTAATTTGAACAAGCAAAGCCAGTGATGCAGCACCTGGGATTGCACAACTTTTCGCTAACTGCACTGGTTGTTATTCTATGAGAGCAATGCTCCGTCTGTCTGTACGTCGCAAATAACATGGTTAAAAACATTTAATGTATGAACTGATTTTCCATAATTCATTCTATGTATTTAATGTACTGTGTTTTTATTGTCATCAACTGTGTGTGTAACGTGGTTCGTTTGCTGAGAAGCGATCTTTAAGGGCAAATTATTGAAGATAGCAAACAGCATGCAGATTCTTAATTGAGGCAGGCAGTTCTCGTGCCTTATCGCTGGGGGCACTCATGAGCCCAGATATTGCAGCTCAACTGCAGAGTAAGAGACAGTACCAGGGAGCTAGCCACACATTAGCTGTGCTGATACAGAGAGCGAGAAAGACGTGGTTTTGAGTTGTACTTTAACGGTTTCTCCCTTTGCTATTAAGCACAGCACGAATTTAATAATATCTACATGTCTAAGTTTGTTTGACGGAATTATAACAGAATTATTCTGCGGAGGCGGCGCTGCTATGGATGTCATAGCAGCGTAAAGCTCTCCAATGCTGGAGAGCTTTAATGCCCTCCAGCATTGTACGCATGCGCATAATTTCCTTTTGTAAACAATAACATGCAGGGTCTAGATTTGTAAATCTGATTATAAGTAAGTTGGAGCCTCACCAGCTATAAATATCTTCGCACAAAATGTTTTTTGCAGACGATGCAATGATGTACATTTATTAATGTACATCATTAATATATGATGTACATTTATTAATGTTTGTGATGGAAAACCTTACATGGATTTAATTTTTGTAAAATAGCAAAATGAGTTTTGTAAACCAAAAGATTTTTAATTTGTAAATGGATTGGAAAATTTGGGACTTGAGGTCAAAAAATGACCATAACCACACTCACTTTAAATGCAAAATAAATAAATTGAATATAAACCTGGAAAATTGCACTAAGTGTAATAATGCTGCGCGTATCAAAAGGCAAACTAAGAATGTACTCAGTTCTATTTATTTTCTTTACATACTGTCAATACACAATGTCACACATTTTGTAAAATGTCATAGAACTTTTTCATTTCAGTCAAGTCATACAAACATTTCATTTGATTCAGACTATCAAACAGTACAATATTCTGAATTATTCAAAGTAAACAGTTTCTAAAGAAACCCAGAAGATTGCATTGCCTTAATGATATTTACCATTTATTCCTCCTCAATGGGACATAAAAGTGAAACACATTTGCTGTGTATCATTGACTTTTTTGCAATCCCTTGTACCGAGCAACAGTGGAGAGGAAAAACTCCCTTCAACAGGAAGAAACCTCTGACAGATCCAGGCTCGATACAAGCAGCCATCTGCCACGACTGACTGGGCTTTTTAGAAGACATGATATGAGAAGTAGGTCTTCTCAAATCATGCACAATAAACAGCTTTCTGTGCAAAAAAAAAGAACGGAATTATTTTTGATTATGAAAATGATCAAAAATGATTCATGCTTTATACTTCAGTAAAGAAAAAACTCACTAAAGCATAACACAGTAGTAGCAATACATTGTGAAACTGGAGGTGTACAAGTTACACAGATACAGAAAAAACCTATGAGGACATGGTCAATTATATTTAGAAATGTATTGTATTTTCATTCTTAAGCTTAAAGAATGGAATGTCAAGATTACAAAGCCTCTACTGAAAAGAATGTGACCAAACCCCCACCCCAAGAAACAAATCCAGTTTAAAATGTAGTATCTGAGTGTAGTTTATCCTATTGCTAAACTATACTAGTTCAACACCCTCATTCTAATTTTGCTAATGATTAAAATTAATTGACAATGCTTTTCTCTTTTCTTTTCCCTGATGTCTATATTAGCTGCTCAAATAGCATAAGTGTGGCAATCCTTTGCCATAACATTTTACCAGCTGATACCCCTCCCCCCACATAAATACAGGATTCACAGTTGTGTAATATGTGACTTTAAAAATATTACAATAGCATAATTTACTTTTTTTGGTTTCTCGTAAAGATTTAGTTTATTCTTTCCTTTTTATTGTCACCATCTTCATTAATATCAACAGGTGACAAAGCATTACTCATTGCATAAAGTCACAAGTTTACACACTAGGAGTCCCGTCTTATTCCCACTTTTAGTATGATGAAAATAATCCTGCTAAACTAAAACACTTGAGATTTGATATCTTACATATTTAAACTTTCACTAGTTGACACTTTAACCCAACATGTGGAAACCTGATTAAAAAAACACATTTGTACGTAAACATGATGTAAATCTGCAAATCTACAGAGATTTTAGCAGAATGAAATGAGCTTAATTACAAATTTGTCAAAACTGTGTATAGTTCACATTTACATGGTTGTTGTGAAGATGATTCTGGTGATGCAAGTTAAAATAATAATAAAAATCAGTCCCTGTGAAGATATAAATGTTCACACTCGATGGGGCCTTTCTGATTGCCGCTGCAGCTTCCTTTAACCTGCTCAGTGTTTGCAACATCATTGGACAGATGGGTGCAGATCTTCAGGAAAAAAGTGAGACACTTTAACCCTCTGAGCAAACAGTTCAAGTTTCTTACTTCTTCCTACTTCTTTTCAAACATGTTAAGATAACTGTGGTCCAAAAATATCTGTCTTTTGGATTTCTTGTTCCTGTGCATGATTTTATACTGTAATATTCAAAATAAATCAATAAATGGAAGCCTCAGTCCTCGTCACAGGTGTCCTGAAATGCTGACTGTTGTATCATGTCATCTGTCACAACGCGTTTTGCTGTCGTAACACGCTAACATTACGGCCACTAAAGATGAAAAAATAAATACGACAGTCAGCTGGACAAAGATTGTAGTTATTTCTCAGTTAGTTGAACAGAAGCAATATTGAGTTCTCACCAGAGTCGGCTGCACCTCATCTCTGCTGGTGAAAGGGATGCCTTGGGGATACCAGACATGCATGGGAAAGTCCTCCTGAGAAACCAAGAGAAAACATGTGTTGTAATGACCTATAAACGGTAAACGTCCTATGACACATGATAGGTAGTTACCTTCAACCTTGCTGCAGGAGACACAGTGTCTTGTAAGTGAAGTTTCATGAACAGATGTTAACTTCATGTTTAGCTGTGAGAGTCTCAGCTTGATTGGAGTGGATGGCCGAGCTACGACTTAAGACACTTTAATCTGTAATGCAAAGAGATTTATCATGAGTAACAATAGCATTCTCAGAGAAAAGAAGTGAACATTCACACTTACAAATCAAATAGCTCCACTTCAGCCGCAGCAGTAGGATATCCCTTGACTGATGCAGCAAGAGGACATGTCTCTGAGTGCTCAAGCTGGAGAACATGTTTCTGTGTAAGGAAGTTCTTTTTTTCCCTCAGTGGTCACCACTGCTCAGTTGTGAGCTGAAAGGATGCATTTCACCCTGTGCCTTCAATAACGACTGTCGTGTTAGGATGCAGTAGGATCTTCTGTTTTGGTCGAGTGTGAACTGGAGGAGATGTTGAAGCTTGCAGTCGTTTTTCAGGTGGTGTTAACTGATGTTGAGACTAAAATGTTCCTAGTCAAAGCCCCCCACCCACCTACCCACCCACTATGCCTGAACCCTTCCTAAACTCCCATTTTTCATCCCAAGGGGGCATCAGCTGGCATATGTTATTGGTTCATGAGGAAGCCTGTGTTACACACAGACCTCCTGGTGAATTTGTTTTGTTTTGTGATCTACTGTAGCAGCTTGTTTAGAACTGCTGAAAGAGTTGTGGTTTGTGCACTTATCAATATAAATACACAAGCCACAACTACTTTAAAGTTTTTATGAATTTGAATTTTACATTAATCATAACCTATATTACATACTATATATATATATATTTATATTATAATAAATTGACCTTAAATTTAAAGTCTCAAATCTAAATGCGCAGACTTATTTAGGTTTAATAAAATGGTTAGATTTTGTGACAAAAGCCTCATATATATAACTTTAATAGTTTCTACCAAAACGTTTATCACAGAAAAATTGCAATATTCTTAAAACATAAACTGTTTGGATTCCTAATATTTAAAAAAATGGCATAACTCTTATTGGCTGAATAATGTAATGATTTGAAGAAATATAATTCGGAACGCTGTTGTGTAAGACATTTTAAGAGGAAATACAGTCATTTTAAAAAAAGTTTACCTTTGGCTTGCTTTTACTCACAGACCTCTGATGATTCGGTTGTGGACAGGACACAGAACACAGGATCATGGTAACTGTAGTATGTTCTCATCACACCTGAATGTAAAGATTTCTGTGGCTGAGAAATGAAAATTAGATCAAGCAATGGGTTTTTCTCTGTGGTAGCAGAAGTGATCAACTGTACATATCCCCGAGACTGAAACAGCTCCAGAATTTGCCCTGGTGCGTACCTGATTCTCGTTGAAATCTCCACATACAATGACAGGGTGACAGTCCAACATCTCCAGTGCATCCAGAAGGCTTACCAGATTTTCCAGGAACGGTCTCAGGCTGTAGTTAGGAGGTCTGTACACAGCTGCAATCACTGCCCTGAATGGAGACTCAACCTTCTAAGCCACAAACTCAAGATCAGTCACATTTTGCAAATATTGTCGTTCATGAACCTTAATATGGTTTCTGACATAAACAGCCACACCACCTCCACTTTTGGAAGCCATTTGGGGAAAATTTGAGTATGACACATGTCTGTTTCGTTTGAACATATTGTAGCCATCCAGATGCAGATTGTCGTAAACAAAAGATCCTTTTAGGTGAGTTTCAGTCAGACACAGCACATCTGCCAGACACAGTTCGTGATGTTTCTTATGTCACAGATGTGAGATGGGAGTCCCTCGGTGTTATGCGAAACAATTACCAGTGTTTCTGGCCTGTTTAAAGTTTCTTTCACCTGAAGAAGAGGCATCATGTCATCTACGCTGGCTTGTCTCATGGTCTGAAGAGCTGCAGTGACTTGAGGATTGGCAAATATTTTTTTTTCGTCGAAATCCAGTAGGTAGAGTCCACTGAGAGACGTTACCCTGCTGAGAGCTACGTATGCCATACCTGGTTCAAAGATTTTCTTCAAAGACACCACAGCTGCATTTGTTGTTAGGCCTTGGGTTTTGTGAATAGTACAAGCAAAAGCCAGTTTCACAGGAAACTGTCTACGTACCACTCCATTTAGCTTCAGATTCTCCTCCGCTCTCTCGATGTAAACAAGATTGGCAGTCTCTGAAGGTCCACTTTGGTTTCTGGTCCCACTTGTTTGATTATCCATTGTCAGGCCCAGCTTACTGATGCTGTGTTCATCAATGTCAGAAGTTACAACAGCTGTTAGGACACCAAATGCACCATTAACTAGTCCATTTTGAACATCGATATTTCTGGTAAGCATGACCTGAGCTCCAACGGCAACTTTCAAAGTGTCTGCTAAATCATTTCTACCTCCCTTGCATGGTCTTTCTTTGCGTGCCATTCTGCCTGTTCGTGGATCCTTTTGGAAGTCATCTGCGTCGATGGTGATGATGTTGGAATGTAACAAGTTCAAAGTTGCCAAATTGTGTTCATCCACCAACTTATTGGTGGCAAAAATGTGCAAAATGTCAGCAGGGCAAAGACTTGGTTCTGTGATGGCTTGTGATAACAAATCTCTGTCAGCCTGAGACAATTCATCAGTTTTTTCTTTCACCCGAATTCTGTTAAGCATCTCTGCAAACGCAATGTCATCTTTTGCCTCATAATCTCAGTTAGAGAGGTCATTTGAAAATGTTCCTGCCACAAGTCAATATCCGTTGGGTCGTGTACACAAAGGGGTGTAGATTGGCGAATTGGTTTCAGCTGAGCGTAATCGCCGAGCACCAATACAGATACATCTCCAAATGGTTTATGACTTCCTTTGATTTGTTTGAGCCGTGCATCCACATAAGCAAAGAGGGGCTTAGAAACCATTGAGATCTCATCAATGATCAAGATTTGAACGTTGAATAGTTCTGACCTGATTTCATCCAACTGATTGCCAAGACCTTGAATTGGAGGTTTTAACGACCTTGGAAGTTTAAACAAAGAGTGCAGTGTTGTTCCACCGATGTTGAAAGCTGCCGTTCCAGTGAAAGAAGTGAGCAGAACAGTTGGAGCAGAAATATCAGCATCCTCTGAGAAGCGTGGCAGCCTGCTGAGTATTTTGCGTGCCTCTGAGTAAATGCATCGAATCAGATGCGACTTTCCAGTACCTGCCCCACCATTTACATACAGAAAAAATGGCTCTGGTTTCAGACCGCACACAAGTTTAAGGCAGAAGTCTCTGATGGCATAGAAAATACAGGCCTGCTTCTGGTTCTGATACATTTGTCTCAGCAATTTCGGATCCATAGCGGGAGGTTCTCTGATGGCTCGCATTTCATTGACGGCAGAAGACTGAGGACAAAAGTCTGGTACATTTTCCTGTTCGTTTTCAGGCTCTGCCGGCTGAAGGTCGTCGTCACACTGCAACCTCACAACTTCAGATTCAGGAGCAAGATTACACCACTCATCAATCACATGGTCTCTGCTTTCCTCAAACTCTTCAAGGGCACTCTCAATCTCCTCACTGTTTTCTCATATTTGTCTCTGTTTCTCTTGACAACACTTTTGACGGTTTCAAGGAGGTCTGAACCTGGTAGGTGGACACAGCCAGAGGAGTAAAAGGACTCGTAGGTAGGAAGACTGACGCTTCGAATTTCAAACTCTGACCGATGAGGAAGGTACAGTCTCAGTAATCTGGCATAAAACTGCTCTGGTTCCTTCTCTTTAGAACAATGATAGTAGCGGATGAAGGAGGGCTTGTCATTTTATCGCCTTGTTACAAATCCCAGCTGATTTAAAAGTGGTAAAACACCATTAGTGCTTGCCTTCTCTGAACTTACAAACCTGCAGGTAGCAGCGAAATCAGCCAAACACATTTCCTCATATTCGGGTATTTCAGGCCTTGCTTTGTACTTATCCGTCAAACTGGTCATCCATATATTGCAGGAATCCGATGGGATATCCTCCAAGAAAGACAGTGGCCGACTCATCTTTACAGGATTATCGTCTGTGGGTATGAACACAACACTGCGGGAACAGTTTTTCATCTTTAATCCACAGGCACGAGCAACACACTCCTGAGCACTAATTTCTCGCTTTTTAGAGTACGCTTGCATGATCGCTTTCATTTCATCACACTCATTGACTCGGTCCATGTTTGAATTGTCAATCACTGTTTTCAGGTACTCTGACAGTCCACTTTCTTTCTTTGTGATGTATTTTGTTAGATACTGTATACATGAGTAGGCATTTAGTATGAAAGACACATCAATGTTACTGTCCCAAGCTTTAAGCAGATGTGGATTGTAAGCATTTATCCAGCAATCTTTGGGATCACGCTTCAAGTAGATGGCAGTCTTTTTGTTCATGGTCTGAAGACAAGATTCATACTCTTCTAGCGTCAAGTGACACCGAGAAAGGATCTGCTCTAAACTCATGGAAGCGACTTCAGGTTCGTTCAGGAGTTGCATCAAAGGTCTGAGTTTGGCTTTGGCAGTTTCAGTGTCATTGTTCTCACCTGGTCTGGAGATCACTGTGTTTCTGCAGGGGGGCTTTGGAAAACCAAATCGACAACCAGAGTTCACACTCTTGAAACAAGACCTGGTGTGATTCTTACTGTGCCTCTGAACTTCAGAAACTTTCCGATACAGTTCTGGTTCTCTGTCTGGATCAGGAAGCTGTGCCGAGATGTATTTATCAACAAAATTACACACAGTTTGATCGTCTGACTCATCCAGCGGTGGAGCTCCTTCAACCCATAGCATCGCATGGATGTGTGGACTTCCTCTGTGCTGAAACTCAACTCTGTAAAAATAGTCAATCACTCTTCCCAAAGGCTGAGCATCTGACAGCAACAAATCTCTGAAAAGTGCCTCAACTCGCTTATCAAATAAACGCATGCAGGTGACAGGATTGGATCGCAGAATCTCAGACTTGGCGGTCCAGTCAAGAGCGTCGACATCAATTTCCTCACCTTGTTGCCTCTTTATGGCTTGAATGATTTCAGGCCATCTGAACTCTGCAGCTGAAAACGTGACAAAAAAACAGGGGGTGCCAATTTGACGAATTATACTGAACAAGTCTTTTGTTGCTCTGTTCCAGTATGCTGGAGTACCTCTTAGAGGTGCATGAATCTCATGGCGTCTTTATTTCTCACCAGTTTCTCAACCTCTCGTTTGTCCTGCAACATACCTGAGGTTATTCTGCGACCCTCTCTGGTTCTGGTCTTTCCTTTTCGTAGCTGAATCGTCATGCTGTTGTTAGCCAAGTGTATCTCTGTCACAAACTGTGCAAAAAACAAGTATGTTGGGTCTCTGGCAAAGCGATTATCAACATGAAAAAGCCGTGACTTGAAATATCCACTTGGTGTCACTTTAATGAGTCTCCTTGTGTCCAAAGTGTTCTCTGATGTTGGAAATTGTACCGGGAAGCTCATGGATTCCAAATTTGGGGTCTTAAAAAAGCTGACGGGTGAATTTGATTGTGCCGGGGCTAAGCAGTATGTACTTTCAGAGAAACAAAGTATCTCTTCTGATATGTCAGGAGGCTGAAGGCATGATTCTATAGCGAATCCTCCATTTGGCAAATCACCTTCTTCTCCATCATTCATCTGTGGCTGGAGTTGTTCACAATCACTGTCCTGATCATTTTCAGCCTCACATAAAGCATTTTTCTCATACTCATCAATTTCCATGAGATCTGCTTCATCATAGTCATCCTCATCCATACTTACATCACTATTGTCATCGTCATCATCATCATCATCAGGAAGTGTAGGGTCACAAAGCTCAGCTTCATGTCTAATATCTATCTCCCGATACTCTGGATGAATCTGCTTAAGTTTTAATAATGCAGAGATTAGTTTAGACCAGGTTACTGTTTGAAAAAGCTGATGACCTCTGTAGGACAAATGTCGCTTCAATTTTACTCTCATCACTTGTGACTCGCTCCGAAGCCTGGGCAAGGCATTGACTGTCTCTTGGAGCTCTGATGGTACACACACAAAATTGCCCCTTATTAATCTTTGTCTGCCTTTTGGAAGCGGAATTATTTTTGCAAACGGTATGCACTTAGCAATTAGATGTCTTTCCAGAATATTAAAATCTGACAGCTCACTGGGAATTACTGCCAAGTCAAGTTTGTTAGCTACTGCTAGCGGTGGCATGGATCCTTTCTTTAGATGTCTGTGGCACGTGTGACAAATCCACTCTTGACTTCTCTCATGAGGAACTGTACACTGTCCATCCATGCAGCCTTCATCACAAACATGAATGTACTTGCCTGTCAAACACTGTTTAACCACATCTGGTTTCTTTATATAATTCGACCTTTTACAGAGTTCAACTTGGTTGGGAAACGAGGACTTGTGACAGACAGTGCACACATAAGTGGGCCAGCTTTTATATTTGATCTGAAAACTGAAATGGCTTCATTAATCAGTCTGTTCTCTGGTGTATTAGTTTGTGCAACACGTGTTTCAAGATTCTCCTTTTCTCTCTGAGGGAATCTTTTCATCTGTCTGTATTTTCTTTTTACATTCAGTGCACATCTGTTCTTTTGCAGCATCTTTATTGTATTTGTCTCTCATTAGGGATTTCATCAGTTCTTTGTGTCTGAGCCTGAATTCTCTGTTTTTTGCATAAAGCTCAGTCATATAAGACCTCTGTCTCTGTCTAAATGTTGGATTATTTCTGTATAAATTTCTGATGTAGCTTTTCTGTCGTTCCTGAAATCTAGGATTATTTCTGTATAAATTTCTGATGTAGCTTTTCTGTCGTTCCTGAAATCTAGGACTATTTCTGTATAAATTTCTGATGTAGCTTTTCTGTCGTTCCTGAAATCTAGGATTATTTCTGTATAAATTTCTGATGTAGCTTTTCTGTCGTTCCTGAAATCTAGGATTATTTCTGTATAAATTTCTGATGTAGCTTTTCTGTCGTTCCTGAAATCTAGGATTATTTCTGTATAAATTTCTGATGTAGCTTTTCTGTCGTTCCTGAAATCTAGGATTATTTCTGTATAAATTTCTGATGTAGCTTTTCTGTCGTTCCTGAAATCTAGGATTATTTCTGTATAAATTACTCGCATAGTATTTTTGTCTCTGTTTAAATTTTTCATTCTCTTTGTATGCTGTTCTGATGCGTGATCTCTGTTTCTCTTTAAACTCATAACTCTGTCTATACAGATTTTTCATGTACAGGTTTTTCTTCTGCTTCCTTTCAGGGTTGTTTTGAAAATTCCTGTGAGAATAAGATATTTTCTTTGCTCTGAAGGACTCGCTTAATGCATAGTTTTCTCTTTCCTTCCTTTTTTGATTCTCTTTTCTTTGTTTCGGTATCTCTGCCTTAAGTAGTCTCATCTTCATCTTTTGTCTTTTCGCTTTAGGGTACTTTGACAGTTTCAAAGACATTTCCAAAAGTGCACTTGTTGCATTTTTTGTTTCACTGGAAATGGGGAGTACTATATTTTCTTGTGTGACAGACGACATAAAACTAACTGCATTAGATACACCTTCAGTTACATCATCAGAAGGACCACTTGCAACAGGACACATGACTTCAACATTGATGTTTGACTCAAGAGCAGGAATGTTTTGTCAGGGAAGCAGACTCAACCTCTTGATGAACAGCAGTTGGTGTCTCAGATTCATTTAACAGTGGAGAGGTGCCAACTGTGTCTGAAGCATCTCTCTGGTAAAATGAGAGGGGCTGGAGTTCAAATGCACAAGATGATGGAACATTAAGCATTGTGTACACTGATTTTAATCTGTGAATCATGTCACTAAGACGGGAAAATTTCAGCATCACTGCTGTGCCAAAGTTTAAAAGATTGCATGTCATTGGCATTCCATTTTTGTTCCTTGTGTGTGGGTCAAAGTATCCATACTCACCAAATCTGCTTCTAAACACCCCAATGGCCAAGCCTGACATGATCAGCAGCCCATATTGTACATCTGATGACAATTGTCTCAATGCTTTTTCCAGGCTTGGAAAACTCTGTCCACCTCCAAATGTTCCACATACGGGTACTGGAGTCATGGCGATCTGATATGTTGACCTGCGTGCCAGTACCTCATTTGGTAGTTCATCAGTTGCCAAATGGATGCTACGAGGAAATCTTTCTCTAGCCTGTCTGTACACAGCATCACCTTTATCCAGAATGAGGTCAAGATCTGGTCTGGTAATTGTTTCATTCTCATGGAAAAAAGCCAGAAAAACCAAACTGTTTGCCATACACTGACTGTTCCTGTATTTTCCATATTTTAACGAATCTTGACTCCGTGAGGCACACACATTTATCACTGATGGCTGAAGTTCTACATTAACTCGAGACTGCTGAGCTGAACCACGTCCCCTTTTCACCATGTCAGCATAAGACATTTGTGATGCACTTTTTGTATCTTTTGCATTATGCTGAAATACTGGTTTGGCAGTGTTTCCATTAGATAGTGTTACAACAGAGGATAAACTGTTTTCACTTATATTGTTTACCTGCTGTCGCTCAAAAGACTCTCCAACTGACTTGTCCTCCGAGTCAGTACCTGTCACTTTATCGCTCTGAGGCTGTTTCTCCTTCTGCCATCTGAGCTTCTGAGCCTGGAACGCTGATTTTTCTGGGCATTGTTGTTTAGACTTCTGGACAGGTCAAGCAGGAAACAGCAACTCCAATGGTCGTTGTTGATCTTTTTATCTCAAGATAAGCAGATACAACACAAAACTACACCAATGCACTTACAATCAATGTATTAGTGTTGAATAGCTAGTCAGTACAAACCTGTGAACAAACCTGAAGTTCAGTCCAACGTCAGTAGCAGCAAGCAGGAACACGAATTAGGCAGCTCAGATAAAAAAATGAGCTTTACTTCAGTCCAATTGGAATTTTGTTCAATAAAGATTTAGCTCAGAAGATTAATTTTCAGTTTTTAAATGTATACAGATCAAGTATTTAGTTGATCTGTTTCAGAAATTATTTAAAATATAAAATTATAATCCAATTTTGAAATAGAAGTGTTTTTAAACTTCAGGTCCAAATCAGATTACTCAAAAAGACGTCTTAGAAATATCAAAGTTTTACGTTTTTTCTTTTTACTGTTTTTGACTTTATGCCAATAGTGCTCTATAAATATATTTTGTCAGACAAGACCAGAGCTTTACTTAAGTCCAATTAGAATTGGAGGAATGTAGTTCAGCAGAAAGCAAACTTTGCTTTCAATTTCAAAATTTATACAGATCAAGTTTTTAGTTGACCTGTTTTGAGTAATTATTTTTGGCCAATTTTTAAATGGAAGCTTTTCAAACTTAAGAGATTACTCAAAAATGACGTCTTAGATGTGTGAAGCTTCCCAGTTATTTACTCTTACGGTGGAGAGAGGTAGACAGGAAAGACAGAGCAGAGAGAGGGAGATTCTCTCAGATTCTCAATGATAGTCAGATGAGTTACTGATGAACTCGATAGAAGTAGGATTTCTCAAATATATAGCCACAAAATCAATGCCACAAAATTCATGTCACAAAATCAATAGAAGAACTGTTCAGAGGTCACAGGACGTAAGATGTGAGTGGAAAACAGATCTAGTTACTGGTAAACTAGATTAAGAGAGACAGGCAAACATCAATTTGGCAGTAAACTGATGGTTGAAGAAATAAAGGGAACTCTGGTTACTGGTAAACCAGGCTCCTGAATTCGGAAAAACCAGGCCACCTATTGGGATGCTGGTTTTTGAAGAAATTCGTAGGAGAGTTTAGGGATGGGATAGTAAAATGCACAGTAAATGGTTTTCCAGATATGTTGGAAGGAAGAGGAAAGGAAAAAACACAGTTGGAAAATTAAAATGCTTCCGACAGTGGTTAGAAAAGAGGGTCCGTGGAACACCTGCGAGACAAAGAACAGCCAATAGACATCAAAATAAAACATTCTCAACAGAGCAGCTTCTGGGTCAGATTTCATCTGAAAAGGTTCAAACTGTGAAAAGATTCATACCTACTACTATTGTGAACTAAGCTTTGTGGTGTGAATTGGGTTGTTGCTGTGTTTTCATGACCTTTATTGAAATAGTTCAATGAATGTAGATTATGATATTCTTACTGAAATAAGATGCATCCCAGCATACCAACAGATAAAACAGCCAGTTGCTTTAGCAGAATTTAATGTTGACTTGACCTTCTTCATCACAGAGATTAAAGTGAGTGACAGAAAACCAGAAAACAACTCAGACGGTTGTTGCTGTACTGAGTCATGTTTCTTACAGGGTTTTGGACAACAGGGTCGTCATGTGAGCATAACCAGCATATCCTGTTTGGATCTAATTTAAAGCAAATGTTTGTGGATATGATTTTATTCAAATTGTGTGTGAGTCAGGTTGGATCAGCTGTGACAGCTCGGCTGATCCACGTTGAAACATCCGCTCACCAGGGAGGAAGGTGTTTGGGTCCACTTCTCTCTGTGAGGGAGAGTAGAAACAGTTTGTTAGTAGCTGACCAGAAAACCTTCAGGAGTCCAGAACACACATATCCGCTAAGGTTCTTTGTCCTCTGTACACAAGCTGCTTTGATCTAGACATTTCTGGACGTTTCAGCTAACTTTTTTAAATCAAATAAAGCCACATGCTGCTAGTACTCACCTCACTGAGCAGAATTTGGTGGAAATATCTAGGTTGTCTGAAAGGAGGGAAATAACAGTTAAATTTATTGAATTTATTTAACAAAGGCACATAGACAAAACAGACTAACGTAAAAAGCAGCAGTCCTATGTTTGCATCACTCTGCTTCTGCTGTAAGCGTCTGTCCCTAATAGGGCCATTTTAATAGTGCGTTTGAAATTCTATTGCAATGAAGAGTTGGGAGTGACACTATTACCTTATTTATGTTTTCAGACAAGGTTCTGTCTAAGAGGATTTTTTAAAGACATCGAGTCTGTTTTTTAGATACTAAGATTGTAATGTATATGGATTTTAGACAGCTCATAAGATCACCACCTTGTTACACATTTGTTTAGTGCACAAAGATGGTAGCACAGTCCAGAAAAAAATATTTCAACAAAATGAGGAAGTTTGCTAAAAAGCTTTAAATATTTTCAGTCCAATTTGTGAGATTTCTGTGTTCATAAAATGTTGGTTCAGAATGAAACTGTCAAAAACATTCAGGTTTTCCACATTGTCACTGTCTAATCGTATATTTCCAAATGTATTGTTAAAAACATTTGCGCTCGACAGGCTGCTGAACTTTGCAATGTACTTACCAGGCAAAGAACGCTGGTGAGCAGTTTTCTTTCATCTGTGAAAAGACACTGTGTTATCTCACAATTATTGACTTGATCAGAAAAATACACAACACGTTGTGTATATTTAGGTGAATTCCAACAGTTAACACCTTAGAATGGTTTTTAGTTAAGATATATAGTAGGCATCAATGTTAGCATATCATGCTAACGGTCGGCACCCATCAGAAATAAAAGGGTTAGCGGTTTTTAACTTCATTATGGTATGGCGATTCGTGAAGAAGCGATTATTAATATCTTTAAGAATGAAACCGTCTTTCATCTCTTACATTTTCTGATTATTGCAAGCCAGCTCTGCAAGTCACAACCCAAGAACAAAGCAACGTTTATCTAACAGCCTCTTGACGGCTGACAGTCCGTTTCAGTTGAACTGAAAAGTCTAATCAACTCCGAGGTTACGGTAGCAATTTTATACATATTTAGCTGAATAGAAGCTGATCATGAAGACAAATACTAACATACATGGTTATAAATTAAGTCAATTGGAAATACCCTCTGCAATCTGAATGGACAGGTTTTCATACGAGTGATACCGTCAATTTTAGCATATGCTAATGATTGTTTGCTATCAGAAAAAAACTCCGTATAGCGGCTTTCAGCTTTATTAAGTTACATCCACACTTAAGAAGCAATTATGTAATAACTATTTGACAAGGAAACCGTCTCTCATTGTTTATAATTTTATTATCACGACAGACCCAAATAACACACCGCTTACCTGTTGGGGACAAACGAAGAAGTGAGAACGTAACGGCAAAGAACGTCACGTCATGTGTCAGAGGCATTCAGGAGGACTCGGATATTTTCACTTCGATTACGACTGTGGCTTTTACATGCTTGTTAAATCAATTCAAGAAAGATTTGGCACCAATTTTAAGTCTCATGTACAATTCGGATTTTGAAATAAACATTTTGAACTGCATTTATTTTTTATCGCATTAGAATTAATTATAACATTCAAAATTATATAGACTAATTATTAATTCCCTTCGTTACTTATGCCTTACTGTGACTTTTGTTGAAAGTTCAAAATGTATTGGCATAAATTGTTATTAAATAACACTGCTTCTTCATCACTGTCATAAAAAAATATTAAATAGAAAATATAAATGTAATTTACTGTGGGAGAGGCGCTCATCAAATGCTGGTGACGTTCATTGAACGCCACTTAAAGCCACTCAACTGCGCATGTCCATAAAGCCGTGGCAGGTTAACGTGTTCTTGTTTGTGCTCTTGTTCTCGCCACAGACATAACAACTAACACACTAAAGCAGGACTGTCGGCAAAAGCGGGCATTGGGAGAAATTATCCACCTCAGAGTCATGGTCACATCCATACTTATAGGTCTTTTTTTCTTCATCCCGCAGTTAATAAAATTAACGGCGGGCCAGATTAGGATTACACAAAACCACAGGTGCAAACCGGAGGTGCAAACCATTTAAGCAAAATTTAAATAATTAGATTCAAAATCAGATATACTCCTTATTTCCCTTCGTTACTCATGTTTTACTGTGGCTTTTATTCAAAGTTCAAAATGTATTAGATTTAAGTCTTATTAAATAGCATTGCTTTTTCATCACTGTCATGAACAGCGTTCTGTTGATGAATGACCGCTCTCACTACTTGTAGCTGACCAGATTTAGGGCGGCCATCTTGGAGCGGTCCACCCACTCAGCGTTATGTGTTTAACAGTCACGATGACGTATCAGCCCATTTAATCCATCATAACACGCTTTTTTGTTACTCGAAACCATATTCAAACATCTGTCAAAGCTTTATAAGCAATTGTATTTTTTAAGTATGTTTTTATTACATAGTTCAGCATATTTAAATATGATTAGTGGCTATAACAATAGAATAGGAATAGAATATTCTGATATTGATGTATGAAGAACAAATTACAAAGTGTAACCTGGTTGTAATTCTCTTTTATTATAATTACACAAAATGTCTTCTTTTGGTTATTTGTCTTGTTCCTTATCTTACTGAAACACCTCTGTCATTGTTTTAACCGTGTTATTTAAGATCTGAAGCCCCTCCGTTTTATTTCTTCTTCTGTGGTATTGCCTTTAAATTGTTTGCGCCCCTTAGCCCCTCCCCTTTTGACATGTTGTCCTGCGGGAGGTGTGTGCTTTTCATTTTTCCATCTAAATACATTCAGTTTATTTATAGATCTATTAAGTTAATTTTGTTTTATACTTTTGTTTGGTGTAGGACTTGGAGCGGGCAGCCTATAACACGGTTGTTTTGTCTGTATTTTCGTCAGAAATAAACCGAGAATCATCCGCTTGAAAGAAACTGTGTCACGGTCCATTCACTCAAAAACCAGCACAACGCAGAAAAGGATCCGGTTACAATAGCAATACATATTTATGTAACTATACAAAGACAAGTAAATAATTATTAATAATGTCACAAATAAATAATGATTAATACTGAATAATAAATATCATTCAGTATTAATATATATCATATATAACGGCCCGCCGCTATATATATATATATATATATATATATATATATAGGGAGACCGGGTATGGTTGTAACATGGGGAGAGTTGTAACACCACCAGTTCCACCAATCAGGGATAAGATAGGAGTCATGTGATCATTTTAGTGTTTACCCGCTTCCTCCCCAATCCCATATTGTGATTGTCAAGGCTGGAAACAGGGACATGCAGATACGAAGGAGAAAAAAAGGATTTTGAGGTAAGAAAGTAAATTTTTTGATCATGACTATATTTTGTTTAGTACTTATACTGTTGCAGATAAAACCATATGATTTACATTAGATGAAAGTGTAATTTCTCAGGCAAAATGTGATGCATTTTCCCGTGCTAATTTCAAACCGCTATGCTACTACAGCTAGCTAAACATGGCTGACAGGGTTGGGGTGGGTTGTAACACATCTTTAAAAAGTGTTACAACCATCCCCTTACATACACCTAAGAACATTTTCATTTGAATAATTTTACAGAATGCCTAGGCAGTGGATACGAAAGACTGATAGAGGTGTGCCTGCAGATGTTTTAAAAAAGGCATCTGATGAGGTCACAAAGAAGAGCAAGTCAGTCAGATCAGTTGCAAAGGCGCATGGCATCTGCCATGTAACACTGAGCAGATACTGCAAATCACTGCAGAAGCTGAGAGAACAGGGGTCCAGTGATCTTCCCAGTGTTGGTTATTGGAGTAGCAACAAAGTCTTCTCTGAGGTGCAGGAGGAAGTGTTGGCTGACTATTTGACTCAGGCAGCAGACCTGTATTACGGACTGACTCCACGTGAGGTAAGCATATGACAGGTTAATCACTGGAGACAAGAGAAGAATTGAATGCCAGCGTAGGTGCTAGACAAATTTAAAAACTTTTTGTGTCTATGTATTCTGATTTTCTATTCCTCTTTCTTTTAGGTCAGAAAGTTTGCATATCAGCTGGCAGTAGCATATTACATCAAACATCCACAAACATGGGATGAGAAGCAGATGGCAGGGCCTGACTGGTTCACATTATTTATGAAGCGGAACCCTAGCCTGTCAATAAGGAGTCCTGAGGCAACCAGCCTTACACGGGCCACAAGTTTTAACCGCCAAAATGTGGAACGTTTCTTCAACAGCCTTGGACAGGTCATTGAGAGATACAACTTCGACGGGAGCGATATATGGAATGTAGATGAAACTGGTGTAACAACAGTCCAATCACCAGACCGTGTTGTTGCTCGTCGTGGTGTCAAGCAGGTGGGTGCGATGACATCAGGTGAGAGAGGTGTGCTCGTGTCAGTAGCATGCGCTGTGCAAGCGCTGGGAAATGCAATTCCTCCCTTCTATGTATTCCCCCGTAAACGTTATAAGGAACTCTTCATTCAGAGTGGGCCAACAGGGAGTGCAGGATGTGGTAACGCCTCAGGATGGATGCAAGAGGAAGACTTCCTCTTATTCCTTGCTCATTTTGCAAAACACACAAAGGTCAGCCCAGAGAAAAAGGTTTTACTTTTGCTGGATAATCACTGTTCACATATATCTGTTAAAGCTATTGATTTCTGCAAAGAAAAGGGAATAGTGCTACTTACCTTCCCCCCCACTGTAGCCATAAACTTCAGCCACTGGATCGCAGTGTCTACGGCCCATTTAAGAAAATGGTGAACACCGCAAGTGATGCCTGGATGAAGATGAATCCTGCCAAGACGATGACTATATATGATATTCCAAGTATTGTGAAGACTGCTCTGCCTGCAGCTGCAACACCGAAAAACATTCAAGCCGGTTTCCAATCCACAGGTATTTGGCCCTTTAATCCTGACATTTTTGAGGAGTGTGACTATGCACCCTCACAAGTCACTGACCGTCCCGACCCAGGTACATCACTGACATCTGGAGCTTTCCAGCCACAGTCTCCACCAACTCATCTGGGGACAGCCTCCTCTCCTCCAACTCATCTGGGGACAGCCTCCTCTCCTCCAACTCATCTGGGGATTGCCTCCTCTCCTCCAACTCACCTGGAGACTACTACTTCTGGTTCCTCTGCAGTTATTGATGTGAACATGTCCTGTGCTCCAGATGAGCCAAGCACCTCGGGGGTGTCTCCTGGTCAGACATTCAATCCTTTGGCTATGCGGCCATTTCCAAAAGCAGGGCCAAGGAAAACAACTGGCAGAATCAGGAAGAAAAGGAAATCTGAAATACTAACTGACACACCAGTGAAAGAAGCACTGATGGAAGAAGAACAGAGAAGAGGAAGCAAAAATGTAAGGAAGAGTTCCTTTGCAAAGAATAAAGGCAAGCAAAAGAGGAAGAAGAGAAAGCCTGCCAAGAAAGTGTTAAAACCCAGTGCTGAGGATTCTGAGACCTCAGACGATGAATATTTTTGTGTTGTCTGTATGGAGCCATTTGGCAACTCAAAGCCACAGGAAGTGTGGGTAAAATGTGCCCTATGCAGTCTCTGGGCCCACCAAGCCTGCACTCCTGGGCTACCATCATTCATTTGTCACCACTGTGACTCTGATTAAGGATACACACACATAGACACAAACACACACACACACATTGACATTGTTTTTTGTTAGACCTACATGTTCAGTGTTCTCTAAGCATACATTATACATGTTAAAGTTTGTTCTAGTAGAATAATTTGCACACATGCACACACGCAAACAGTATATTTGAGTTATGGTCAGTCACACACACACGCACGCACACACACACACACACACACACACACACACCTAGCCTTGTTTATATGCCCTACTGGGGACTAAAGACAAGACCATGCTTTCTGGGAACCTCCCTTTCTGAAAGTAGCACAGCTCTGCAAAAAATCAAGTAGCATGCTAGAGGGGCAGTGAACAAACATATCACTTTAAATTTGCAATAAGACTAACTAGAGTTCCAAACATGATAAGAAGGTGACTCTTGGGGACTTGTCAGGTTTTTAGTAATGGGTGGGGACATAAATACACACTAATTAGTTTTTATTACATTCTTAGTACCTGTAGCACAGTTTCCGGTTCAAAGTGCTTTGACAGCCACTATGACTCAATGCACAATGAAATCTACACTTTGGTACAAAAGAAAATTGAGTAGCCACTCAAGATATGTCAAATTCTAGTATTGAGCAGCATATTACGCTTTGTTAAATTTATTCTTTTAAAGACATTACATAAAGGGATTAAAATGATGCATACATTTCTGCAAAAAAACCTTTTCCTTGCAAATTATATCATAATTTTGTGTTCTTCTGATTGACTGTAAACCTCTCATCCAGGAACAACCTGTAATTACGAGAAGATGGGCCACAGGCAGCTGAAGAAGCCCTGTGTAATTTTTTTCAGGGCATTGACAGGAATACACTCTGAGAACGTCAATGTCACCACGTTCTCAGAGTGCATTCTTCAGAATGGAAAAGACTAAATACTTAAATAGAACCTCAACAGAACACAGAGATGCATGCTTTTCCATTAATCATCAGTGACATTATTGGACTGAAAAAAAGAGCCTTTAGTGAGGACAGAAAATTAGTCAAGATCATGCAGAAGGAACCTCCAAGTCAAGATTAAAGATTATAAGAAGGCACAAAGAAACACTTGACAGGAAAGTCCAGCAGCACAACATATATGGGATGAAGAAAATCACAAGCAGGAATAAACGGAAGTCTGGACAGAGCAATGACATCAATACATTCTTTAAGAGGTCAAGTTCAACCCCAACTCGTGATTCTTTAATCATGCATTAAACAAGTGGTCAGCAAAACCTCTAGGGACTGTACTCTTCTCATTGTTTTCCACTCTGTGCAACTTCAGACTTTCAGGTCAAGTCAGACTGCTGTTATCTGCAGAATACTAAAATATTATGCAGTTGTTGGTATACCGGAGATGGACAAGAGGCTGATTACAGAGAGCTTGTGGAACATTGACCAACATTTTGAAATGAAACGACAGCACTTGTTGTAAAATATTTACTGGTTTTCTCAATTGTTGACCATTTTATGACCATTTTTTTGTTCTTATAATATAAAGAAGTTTGAATTGATTTGTTGCTAATAGATGGTATAAAAATAAACTTGATTGATTAATTTACTCTACAAGTCTGTTGTTGAGAGTGCCATCTCTTCTGTCATCATCTGTTTAAGTAGCACCTGAGCCAGGGACCTGAAAAGACTTAACAGCCTGATAAAGAAGGCTGGTTCTGTTCCGGGGACTACTGTTGAAATCCTCTGGAGATGGTTGTTCAAAAAAGGATTCTTTGAAGGTTTTTGTTCTGTCTGCTCACTTTCACTCATGTAATGAGTTTTGTCGAATAAACATATTGACTGATTGATTGTAATACAAACATTACAGACAACCCCGATCATCCTCTTTCGTATGTTTGAACTCTGAGGCATCTTCAGATTCATTAGAATACCGAATAATATAGAAAATGTCAGATGCTTATGCCCACAGCCATAAGCATCTACAACAACTGAGATATGATGTACTTTTCATGCATCTGAAAATAGATGAAAGGTATTTTTTATCTTGCTTCTATGTACTAAATGATTGACTAAGGCATAAAAAGTATGCTGAAGAAAGAACATTTATTGCTTAACCAAGCTCTTTACAGGATGCTTTGTTTTCCTGTAAATATTTAAACCAACAATTGAACTTAAAAAGTACAAACTGAAACTACTCAGTAAAAAAGGTACTGCAACAAAGCCAAAACTAAAAGATATACTACTTTCTGTATTTAAAAAAAAACAGCAAACTGAAATGTCTATGACATGACTGAGTAACTAAAAGCACTTAAAAGCAGCATGAAATTAAATGTTTTTAAGCTTTGTTTTTAAGAGCCGTTATGCGATTTTTAACGTAAAACTTAACAGCCAGCCAATTTCTGTTTCTGAGTGCAACAGGTTCCCGTTTTAAACACTTATCACAGTCTGCTTTTCCTGGAACTCTACAGGTGGTGATGAATGCCATCAAGTGCTTTTCGACTGCAAGGACCTCTCCTTCATTCCAAGTCCTCCTCTTGCATGGTTGGCGACCTTTAAAACCAAAGTTAATAACACGTTTAAAACAAATGAAATGAAGTTACCAAAGTAATATTATAATTAAAGGGTTTTCTGAAATTGTAAAATACACTCATGCCTGATTAGACCCCTCCTGCCAAATACAATTAAATACAGAACCTAAACCAATTAATAACTGTACCTTTCTCACCATGAAAAGCTATTTTTCTCAATTATACCAAAAATATATATTTGTAAACATCTAAGGTAATTGTTACATTTGATAGAGCTAAACTTTGAATTACATATATAATAATTTTCATGAAAAAAATATTTTGAGATGCACAATAGACAACCTTCTTGCAGTTTACCTATATAATACTGCAAAAACTTTAACACATGCTACCACAATATCTTCTTGAGCCTGCAGTAAGAAAAAACATCTAGATAAACTAGATGAATGATAAAACAATTATTTGCACAAAACAGAACACAATCTAAAAAAATACTGTTGAAATAAAAGATCTACAGATGATTAATTTTCATCTGTTCTTCAAATATGCTTGTTTGTAGAACCTGATTAAATAGATGTTAATTTAAAAAAACATTGTGAGAAAATGGGTCTTGAATGAACTAAAATGTGATAAAATAATGCTTTTTTATTTAAGAAAAACTATACTTTGTATGGCATTCTTCTGGGAAGGGAGAGATGGATGGGATACTTACCTTTACCCTTCTTGGGTGACTTGTTTGTAAAAGCTTGCGAAGGTGTTGTAGGGTCAGTTGTTTGAGCATTTTTGTTGTCCACATCTGGCATCTGTCCCTGAGGACATGCAACTTGATCCTCTGAAATGGGGAAAAAATGTATGATGCATTTATTTATTTACTTAAACTTATTTTGACTAGGGATGTGCGATATGGCATAAAATTCACATCACTATATTATATATATATATATATATATATATATATATATATATATATATATATATATATATATATATATATATATATATATATATATATATATATATATATATATAGTTTCCACAAGAAGGGTAAACCACAAAAAGCCAATGTTAAAAAAATTTGGTTGTTTAAGAGGAATTACAAAGAACCTTTGGTGAAAAGGAAAAGTGAGTTGGTGAAAGTAGACCAAAAACACAGAAAACGACAATCTTGAGGTTAATGTCAAGATAGGAAAATCTATCCAAGAACTTGGACAATTGTCACAAGACAATAAGGTCCTGATGTTACTATAAATTAGGGCTGACTTTTATTTCTGAAGTGAGTGACGTAATATTTGAAAATGTAATGTACTTTAAAATAAACCTAAATATTGTAAGCAAAAGGCTTGCCAACATTGGGACAAATAGAAAAAAACCATCTAAATAACATAAAAAACATTGACTAGTCAAAAGGAATGTTGTATCTCAGCTGTGAGATTCTACTACAAAGCCGTTTCCGCTTCAGATATACAGTAATCAATCTAGTAAGCAAGTTAAGATCGCAGTTTATAGATCATTTTGCGGAATTATTAAATTTCTTAGAAAGGTAACCATACTGACAAAATCTCAGACATCTCCAGTTGGGCTAGTAGCCCACCAAGAAAAAGTTGAAAAATTAATACCTTTGTCTTGGAGGACGTTGACTTTGGTGGAGCTTGTTCTGCTGAGCCAGCAGGCTCAACCTCCACACCTTCAGTCACAGTTGGATTTTTGTCAAACTTAGGAAAAGAAAAGAGAAGTATTTTAATACTGTAACAAGACTGTCCATATTTGGTTCAAATCCACTGACAATCTCAACAACAATATAGAACAAACCAAAAAAAATTCAGCTGCAAATCAGCATGGTACATTAGTCAATGAATCACAGCAGTAATGTTCGACTAAAAACCTATTTCTGGTTGGGTTTAGCAGTCAATCTTCATCATAAAGTCTCAAACTTCAGTATCACTTAAACTGTTTCAAACATTGATCTAAGAAGACATCACTGGATAAGACTGTTAACATGTTTGCGTCATATTCCCTGATTTGAAACATACATCATGTCTTAAGCCAGCTGTCAACCATGCTACTGAGGGCAGACAAGATCTATAGTTACACAAAAAAGGGATTAAATTTTGACCAAAATAAACCTCAAACGGGGTCCTCACTTTTACTGTAAACCAGAAATGTGTGTATGGCCCCAAACAACCATTCACTAAAGCCTTCAGCTGCTATAGTTCCCACAATTACATCAGACCAGACTAGTGTGTGTTGCCAGAACTGCTGAAAAAAGCCTGTGAAGTTCATAGTTTATGGAGTATTTGAAGGAAATATTACATGTCTTTGAAAGGGAATTGTACTGACAAATCTCCCAGACATCTCCAGTGGGGCTAGAAGCCCAGTGAAAAGAAGTTCAGAAATTATTACCTTTCTCTTAGAGGACTTTGACTTTGTTGGAGCTTGATCTGCTGAGCCAGCATGCTCAAACTCAACACACTCAGTCACAGTTGGTTCTTTGTCAACCTTAGGAAAAGAAAAGAATAGTCTTTTAATACTGCATCAAGACTGGCCATCTTTTGTTCAAATCCACTGACCACCTCAACAACAATATAGAACAAACCAAAGGAAATTCAGCTGCAGATCAGCATGGTACATTGTCAATGAATCACAGCAGTAATGTTCGATTTAAAACCTATTTCTGGTTCGGTTTAGCAGTCATCCTTCATCATAAAGTCTCAAACTTCGGTATTACTTAGACCGGTTCAAACGTTAATCTAAGAAGACGTCACTGGATTGGACTGTAAACATGTTTCCGTCGTATTCCCTGATTTGAAACATACATCGTGTCTTAAGCCAGCTGTCAACCATGCTACTTAAGGCAGACAAGATCTATAGTTACACAAAAAAGGGACTAAATTTTGACCAAAAGAAACCACAAACGGGGTCCTCACTTGTACTGTAAACCAGAAATATGTGTATGGCCCCAAACAACCATTCACTAAACACTTCAGCTGCTGTAGACCCCACAATGACATCAGATCAGACTAGTGTGTGTTACCAGAACTGCTGAAAAAAGCCTGTTAAGCTCATAGTTTATGGAGCATTTGACGGACATATTACATTTCTTTGAAAGGTAACTGTACTGACAAATCTCCCAGACATCTCCAGTTGGGCTAGAAGACTACCAATAAAGAGAAGTTCAGAAATTAATACCTTTGTCTTGGAGGACTTTGACCTTGGTGGAGCTTGATCTGATGAGCCAGCAGGCTCAACCTCAACACCTTCAGTCACAGTTGGTTCTTTGTCAACCTTAGGAAAAGAAAAGAATAGTCTTTTAATACTGCAACAAGACTGGCCATCTTTTGTTCAAATCCACTGACCACCTCAACAACAATATAGAGCAAATCAAAAGAAATTCAGCTGCAGATCAGCATGGTACATTGTCAATGAATCACAGTAGTGATGTCCGACTAAAAACCTATTTCTGGTTCGGTTTAGCAGTCATCCTTCATCATAAAGTCTCAAACTTCCGTATCTCTAAAACCGTTTCAAACGTTAATCGAAGTAGACGTCACTGGATTGGACTGTAAACATGTTTCCGTCGTATTCCCTGATTTGAAACATACATCGTGTCTTAATCCAGCTGTCAACCATGCTACTGAGGGCAGACAAGATCTATAGTTACACAAAAAAGGGACTAAATTTTGATCAAAAGAAACCTCAAACGGGGTCCTCGCTTGTACTGTAAACCAGAAATATGTGTATGGCCCCAAACAACCATTCACTAAACACGTCAGCTGTTATAGACCCCACAATGACATCAGACCAGACAAGTGTGTGGTGCCGGGACTGCTGAAAAAAGCCTTGTAAATTCATAGTTTATGGAGCATTTGAAGGAAATATTACATTTCTTAGAAAGGTAACTGTACTGACAAATCTCCCAGACACCTCCAGTTGGGCTAGAAGACTACCAATAAAAGAAGTTCAGAAATTAATACCTTTGTCTTGGAGGACTTTGGCATTGGTGGAGCTTCATCTGCTGAGCCAGCAGGCTCAACCTCAACACCTTCAATCACAGTTGGTTCTTTGTCAACCTTAGGAAAAGAAAAGAATAGTCTTTTAATACTGCAACAAGACTGGCCATCTTTTGTTCAAATCCACTGACCACCTCAACAACAATATAGAGCAAATCAAAAGAAATTCAGCTGCAGATCAGCATGGTACATTGTCAATGAATCACAGTAGTGATGTCCGACTAAAAACCTATTTCTGGTTCGGTTTAGCAGTCATCCTTCATCATAAAGTCTCAAACTTCCGTATCTCTAAAACCGTTTCAAACGTTAATCGAAGTAGACGTCACTGGATTGGACTGTAAACATGTTTCCGTCGTATTCCCTGATTTGAAACATACATCGTGTCTTAAGCCAGCTGTAAACCATGCTACTTAAGGCAGACAAGATCTATAGTTACACAAAAAAGGGACTAAATTTTGACCAAAAGAAACCACAAACGGGGTCCTCACTTGTACTGTAAACCAGAAATATGTGTATGGCCCCAAACAACCATTCACTAAACACGTCAGCTGCTATAGACCCCACAATGACATCAGACCAGACCAGTGTGTGGTGCCGGGACTGCTGAAAAAAGCCTTGTAAATTCATAGTTTATGGAGCATTTGAAGGAAATATTACATTTCTTAGAAAGGTAACTGTACTGACAAATCTCCCAGACACCTCCAGTTGGGCTAGAAGACTACCAATAAAAAGAAGTACAGAAATTAATACCTTTGTCTTGGAGGACTTAGAATTTGGTGGAGCTTGATCTGATGAGCCAGCATGCTCAAACTCAACACCCTCAGTCACAGTTGGTTCTTTGTCAACCTTAGGAAAAGAAAAGAATAATCTTTTAATACTGCAACAAGACTGGCCATCTTTTGTTCAAATCCACTGACCACCTCAACAACAATATAGAGCAAATCAAAAGAAATTCAGCTGCAGATCAGCATGGTACATTGTCAATGAATCACAGTAGTAATGTCCGACTAAAAACCAATTTCTGGTTCGGTTTAGCAGTCATCCTTCATCATAAAGTCTCAAACTTCAGTATCACTTAGACCGGTTCAAACGTTAATCTAAGAAGACGTCACTGGATTGGACTGTAAATATGTTTCCGTCGCATTCCCTGATTTGAAACATACATTGTGTCTTAAGCCAGCTGTCAACCATGCTACTGAGGGCATGCTAAATTTATAGTTACACAAAAAAGGGATTCAATTTTGACCAAAAGAAACCTCAAACGGGGTCCTCACTTGTACTGTAAACCAGAAATATGTGTATGGCCCCAAACAACCATTCACTAAACACTTCAGCTGCTGTAGACCCCACAATGACATCAGACCAGACTAGTGTGTGTTACCAGAACTGCTGAAAAAAGCCTTGTAAGTTCATAGTTTATGGAGCATTTGAAGGAAATATTACATTTCTTCCAATGCAACCGTACCAACAGAATCTCCCAGACATCTCCAGTTGGGCTAGAAACCCATAGAAGTTCAGAAATTATTACCTTTGTCTTGGAGGACTTTGACTTTGTTGTAGCTTGATCTGCTGAGCCAGCATGCTCAAACTAAACACACTCAGTCACAGTTGGTTCTTTGTCAACCTTAGGAAAAGAAAAGAACAGTCTTTTAATACTGCAACAAGACTGGTCATCTTTTGTTCCAATCCACTGACCACCTCAACAATATAGAACAAACAAAAAGAAATTCAGCTGCAGATCAGCATAGTACATTGTCAATGAATCACAGCAGTAATGTTCGACTAAAAACCTATTCCTGGTTCGGTTTAGCAGTCATCCTTCATCATGAAGTCTCAAACTTCAGTATCACTTAAACTGTTTCAAACGTTAATCAAAGTAGACATCACAGAATTGGACTGTAAACATGTTTCCGTCGTATTCCCTGATTTGAAACATACATCGTGTCTTAAGCCAGCTGTCAACCATGCTACTGACGGCAGACTAGATCTATAGTTACACAAAAAGGGATTAAATTTTGACCAAAATAAACCTCAAATGGGGTCCTCACTTTTACTGTAAACCAGAAATGTGTGTATGGCCCCAAACAACCATTCACTAAAGACTTCAGCTGCTATAGTTCCCACAATGACATCAGACCAGACTAGTGTGTGTTGCTGGGACTGCTGAAAAAAGCCTGTGAAGTTCATAGTTTATGGAGCATTTGAAGGAAATATTACATTTCTTCCAATCCAACCGTACCAACAGAATCTCCCAGACATCTCCAGTTGGGCTAGAAGCCCAGTGAAAAGAAGTTCAGAAATTATTACCTTTGTCTTGGAGGACTTTGATTTTGGTGGAGCTTGATTTGCTGAGCCAGCAGGCTCAACCTCAACACCTTCAGTCACAGTTGGTTCTTTGTCAACCTTAGGAAAAGAAAAGAATAGTCTTTTAATACTGCAACAAGACTGGCCATCTTTTGTTCCAATCCACTGACCACCTCAACAATATAGAACAAACCAAAAAAATTCAGCTGCAGATCAGCATAGTACATTGTCTATTAATCACAGCAGTAATGTTCGACTAAAAACCAATTTCTGGTTCGGTTTAGCAGTCATCCTTCATCATAAAGTCTCAAACTTCAGAATCACTTAAACTGATTCAAATGTTAATCTAAGAAGACGTCACTGGATTGGACTGTAAATATGTTTCCGTCGCATTCCCTGATTTGAAACATACATCGTGTTTTAAGCCAGCTGTAAGCCATGCTACTGAGGGCATGCTAAATTTATAGTTACACAAAAAAGGGATTCAATTTTGACCAAAAGAAACCTCAAACGGGGTCCTCACTTGTACTGTAAACCAGAAATATGTGTATGGCCCCAAACAACCATTCACTAAACACTTCAGCTGCTGTAGACCCCACAATGACATCAGACCAGACTAGTGTGTGTTACCAGAACTGCTGAAAAAAGCCTTGTAAGTTCATAGTTTATGGAGCATTTGAAGGAAATATTACATTTCTTCCAATGCAACCGTACCAACAGAATCTCCCAGACATCTCCAGTTGGGCTAGAAACCCATAGAAGTTCAGAAATTATTACCTTTGTCTTGGAGGACTTTGACTTTGTTGTAGCTTGATCTGCTGAGCCAGCATGCTCAAACTCAACACACTCAGTCACAGTTGGTTCTTTGTCAACCTTAGGAAAAGAAAAGAATAGTCTTTTAATACTGCAACAAGACTGGCCATCTGTTGTTTCAATCCACTGACCACCTCAACAACAATATAGAACAAACAAAAAGAAATCACCTGCAGATCAGCATAGTACATTGTCAATGAATCACAGCAGTAATGTTCGACTAAAAACCTATTCCTGGTTTGGTTTAGCAGTCATCCTTCATCATAAAGTCTCAAACTTCCGTATCTCTAAAACCGTTTCAAACGTTAATCGAAGTAGACGTCACTGGATTGGACTGTAAACATGTTTCCGTCGTATTCCCTGATTTGAAACATACATCGTGTCTTAAGCCAGCTGTCAACCATGCTACTGAGGGCAGACTAGATCTTAAGTTACACAAAAAAGGGATTAAATTTTGACCAAAGTGAACCTCAAACGGGGTCCTCACTTTTACTGTAAACCAGAAATGTGTGTATGGCCCCAAACAACCATTCACTAAACACTTCAGCTGGTAGAGACCCCACAATGACATCCGACCAGACTAGTGTGTGTTGCCGGGACTGCTGAAAAAAGCCTGTTAAGTTCACAGTTTATGGAGCATTTGAAGGAAATATTACATTTCTTTGAAAGGGAATTGTACTGACAAATCTCCCAGACATCTCCAGTTGGGCTAGAAGCCCAGTGAAAAGAAGTTCAGAAATTATTACCTTTGTCTTGGAGGACTTTGACTTTGGTGGAGCTTCATCTGCTGAGCCAGCATGCTCAAACTCAACACCCTCAGTCACAGTTGGTTCTTTGTCAACCTTAGGAAAAGAAAAGAATAGTCTTTTAATACTGCAACAAGACTGGCCATCTTTTGTTCAAATCCACTGACCACCTCAACAACTATATAGAACAAACCAAAAGAAATTCAGCTGCAGATCAGCATAGTACATTGTCAATGAATCACAGTAGCAATGTCCAACTTAAAACCAATTTCTGGTTTGGTTTAGCAGTCATCCTTCATCATAAAGTCTCAAACTTCAGTATCACTTAAACTGTTTCAAACGTTAATCTAAGAAGACGTCACTGGATTGGACTGTAAACATGTTTGAGTCATATTCCCTGATTTGAAACATACATCGTGTCTTAAGCCAGCTGTCAACCATGCTACTGAGGGCAGACTAGATCTATAGTTACACAAAAAAGGGATTAAATTTTGACCAAAATAAACCTCAAACGGGGTCCTCACTTTTACTGTAAACCAGAAATGTGTGTATGGCCCCAAACAACCATTCACTAAAGACTTCAACTGCTATGGAACCCACAATGACATCAGACCAGACTAGTGTGTGTTAACGGGACTGCTGAAAAAAGCCTGTGAAGTTCATAGTTTATGGAGCATTTGAAGGAAATATTACATTTCTTCCAATGCAACCGTACCAACAGAATCTCCCAGACATCTCCAGTTGGGCTAGAAGCCCAGTGAAAAGAAGTTCAGAAATTATTACCTTTGTCTTTGAGGACTTTGATTTTGGTGGAGCTTGATTTGCTGAGCCAGCAGGCTCAACCTCAACACCTTCAGTCACAGTTGGTTCTTTGTCAACCTTAGGAAAGAAAAGAATAGTCTTTTAATACTGCAACAAGACTGGCCATCTTTTGTTCCAATCCACTGACCACCTCAACAATATAGAACAAACAAAAAGAAATTCAGCTGCAGATCAGCATAGTACATTGTCAATGAATCACAGCAGTAATGTTCGACTAAAAACCTATTCCTGGTTCGGTTTAGCAGTCATCCTTCATCATGAAGTCTCAAACTTCAGTATCACTTAAACTGTTTCAAACGTTAATCGAAGTAGACGTCACTGGATTGGACTGTAAACATGTTTCCGTTGTATTCCCTGATTTGAAAAATACATCGTGTCTTAAGCCAGCTGTCAACCATGCTACTGAGGGCAGACAAGATCTATAGTTACACAAAAGGGACTAAATTTTGACCAAAATAAACCTCAAACGGGGTCCTCACTTGTAATGTAAACCAGAAATATGTGTATGGCCCCAAACAACCATTCACTAAACACTTCAGCTGCTGTAGACCCCACAATGACATCCGACCAGACTAGTGTGTGTTGCCGGGACTGCTGAAAAAAGCCTGTTAAGTTCACAGTTTATGGAGCATTTGAAGGAAATATTACATTTCTTTGAAAGGGAATTGTACTGACAAATCTCCCAGACATCTCCAGTTGGGCTAGAAGCCCAGTGAAAAGAAGTTCAGAAATTATTACCTTTGTCTTGGAGGACTTTGACTTTGGTGGAGCTTCATCTGCTGAGCCAGCATGCTCAAACTCAACACCCTCAGTCACACTTGGTTCTTTGTCAACCTTAGGAAAAGAAAAGAATAGTCTTTTAATACTGCAACAAGACTGGTCATCATTTGTTCAAATCCACTGACCACCTCAACAACAATATAGAGCAAATCAAAAGAAATTCAGCTGCAGATCAGCTGCAGATCAGCTGCAGATATACTAAAAACCTATTTCTGGTTCGGTTTAGCTGTCATCCTTCATCATAAAGTCTCAAACTTCTGCATCACTTTTACCGGTTCAAATGATTACCTAAGAAGTCATCACGAGACGCGTTTTTCTTTTCATACTTTTAACTAAATTTAACTACCTTAAGTCTATATATATAAAATCTAAAATATATACATATTCTTAACATATTTTCCTCAAAGTTTCCCTAGGTACATACATTGAAATTGTATCAATCGACTTCCATCTTAACTTTAAGATTGTACACGCTCCCAAATCAATTTCACAAAATGCAATATTCCAGTCTTCAGGATTTTAACCTCTTCAAAGACACACAGACTAAACATAAGTTTAACCTTGAGAAGTCATTTATATAGGAATCTGAAATTGATCCATGACAAACCTTCTCCCTCCAAGGCCAGTCAGTTCCTCCATAGTGGTAAGTTATTTCCTCTCCAGGGTTTATATCTTTGATGGCAAATAAGCACAGGTGTGGCTTTCCATCTACCAATATCTTTTTCATTGTACAATTTGGATTTTTGTGGTCATCATTGACTAATCTTCCAAGACTGTTATCCTCTTGGGATGCATCAATACTTTACAAATAAGGTGTGGGGGGTGGGGTAAAAGAGACAAATGTTAGTCTGTTTAATATTTTTTTGTTATCTTGGTAAAAATATAACAATACATAACAGCCCTCCTGAATCCAGTCCCATTGGCTTTGAAGAGCTCCAAAATTTTACAGACTTACATTAATTTATTATAAACACTGGACTTACCACCACCATCTTTCATGCCACAAGAAGTCAAACATGAAGACAGTACATGCACTATGATACAGTGTTCTCCTTCTTTGTGATTCTTCAGCTGCATCATAAATTGTTCAATATTAATTTATCTAAATCTGTCTTTAAGAATAAGCAATCAACTAGAGAAAAGGAAGTCACTAGTAATGAGAAAGCAAAGAAAAAAGTTGTTAAAATGTTCATGTCTCCGCTTCCTGAAGCAGGCACAACTTGGTAATGGGTCTTTCCAGGTAGTTTGTCTTTGTCTTGATGCGAACTGACCGCACCAGTCCTCCTTTGTCAGGAACAATGTTCACAACTCTACCCATTAACCAAGAGTTGCGTGGAGCAGAGTCATCCACGATGAGAACGACATCTCCTGGAAGAAAGTTCCGTCTTGTCCTTTGCCATTTCTGACGCTCTTGTAGTTGAGGTAAGTATTCCTTTAACCAACGCTTCCAGAAGAGATCCGCCATATATTGCACTTGTCTCCATCTTCGCCGAGTGTAAATATCACTCTTGGAAAACACTCCTGGTGGCAATGAAGGCATGGTCTTTAACAGAAGAAGATGATTTGGAGTTAGTGCTTCCAGGTCGTGGGCATCAGTAGAGGCTTTGGTTATAGGTCGACTGTTTATGATGGCCTCAACTTCGCAGAAAACCGTGTGAAGACTTTCTTCATCAAGACTCTGTGTTCTCAGAACAGAATTTAACACTTTCCGGACAGATTTAATAAGGCTTTCCCATGCACCTCCATGGTGTGCACCAGTAGGGGGATTGAAAGACCATTTTATTCCTTTCTGAAGGAGAGTGTTACTGATGAGAGTTTGATTCCATCTTTCAATTTCTTCTCTTAACTCTCGTTCAGCTCCCACAAAGTTGGTTCCATTGTCTGAACGTAGCTCCAGCACTTGACCACGTGTTAGATTTATTATTTGTTTAATCTTACTTATATACTTATATGAAGCTTATAGTGTTATGCCACTTTTAGAAGTTTGTTCTGTCTGTTGTTCGTTCACTTCTTGTGTTGCAGAAGATAAGCGGCAGAACAGAAACACACCCCAACGACCTCGAGGAGAATGTGCTGTTCAAGTTATCTTATATGGATAAGAGTTTGCTGTGTCAAAGCTTCAACAGAATGTGATTTCCTCCCCCTCCTTTAGCTGTTGAAGCTGCTTGTAACTAGGGCGTTCCTAATCTAATAAAAGAGCGAGGTGAGCAGAGAAACTTCAGAGTGTTGGTCGGAGATTGTAACTGAAGCATTCTCTGAGGCACTCTCCTCGCGAGTAAAAAACTATTTACTGACTCTTTGTCTCTGTTTTTTGCAGTGTGTAAGAAATGTCTAGTGTTTGAACCTGACATTTAATTGGTCCTTCGAGCCGGATACCGATACACCAGACGATTCCAGCGGGTGAGTAAAAAACCAGGAAGCCTGTGCACAGCATTAAGACCCTTTCCGGGACTGGTCCTTTTCTCACGAGCTGGAGTCCGACGGTTGACGGTTTTTCCTCAGAGACTGGAGACACAGTGAGTAGTTTCAGTTTAAAACCAGTATGTATGGGGAAGAAAATAAAAATGAAAAACGATAAGAAATTAGAATGAAATAAGAATAAAATAAAACCAGTTAAAGTCCGCGGGAGGAGCAGACTCCTCTAACTCTTAAGTTAGTTAAATTCTGTGTGTGGGATTACGGCGTCCTCTGGTGAGAAGTTAAACCCTGAGAATCCTAGGCACTGTCAGGTACAATAAAAAGCAGTTAAAGTCCGCGGGAGGAGCAGACTCCTCTAACTCTTCTAAGTTAGTTAAATTCTGTGTATGGGATTACGGCGTCCCCTGCTAAAGGACGAGCGGAGTCCTCTATGAAATAGTTAAATTCCGCAAAGAACAACGGGAGTCCTCAACTACGTAGTTAAATTCCGCAAAGGACAGGAGTGTCCTACTTAAAAGTGTGAAAGTGTGTGAGTGAATGAAAACTGATTATCACTAGATAAACAGTTTTATACCAAAACAACGGGGAACAAATGGTGAGATTTTGTGGATGTTTGTAGACAAGAAAACTCCGCTCTCTGAGTTGAAGTGAGTTTTACCACAATCTATTTATCACCATCCTGTTGAAATCTTCCAGTGTTTAGAACACAGCAGGTGTTAAGACCACACTGGACTAAATTTAGTTCAAAATGGGTACCGGGGGAAGCAAACATAAACAAAAGGTCTTAGATGACCTGTCCTGTAAGGACTGGAAAAGAGTTGAAAAAATAGATGAGGATGCAGTAAACCCGCTTTGTTACTGGGTAAAACAGTACGATTTTAATGGCAGGTTAAGTACCACAAGCATAAAAAAACTGCAGCAAAAAATTAGAACAAAATGTAATGGAAAAGAAAAACAAATGGCAAAAGAGGGTTATGAACAGACAAAAGTCTGGCTCCAAATAGCTGAGAGAAGAGAAGAGGGAGAAAGAAAGGCTAAAGAAAAAAAAAGAAAAAAGAACAGGAAACGGAGGAGCAAAAAAAAATAAGGCGGAGGGGAACCAGTCATTCTGTTCACAGCCGATGTTTTATCAGTTTGTATTGGAATAGTTTGTTCTTGATATGCGGAGGGCTCCATCCTAATCAGACATCCTTGAGCCTGTTCTTCTGAAGCGATGGTCACATTGTTGTTCTTGTTGATAAAATGAAAAATGTTTGCAGTGAGCAGCCTTATTCCGTGTTTGTTAAGATTGCGTCCTCCTCTTCCAAAGAGGTGAAAGCGCTGCCAGTAGATCCAGAGGTTATCGATGAAGGTCACTGAGCTGGCAGAGCAGGTTTTAATCAGCCATTTGTTTATCATAAGCAGCCTGGAATGTTTTTCGTCTCCCCATTGAGGCGATGGGAATTGGACCACTGAGAAATAACTTCATTTTTAATTTTCCCATAGTGTCCAGAAGAATATTAAAGTCCTTTTTCAGAATCTCGGATTTTTGCTTTTCCAGATCATTGGCTCCAACATGCACAACTAAAGTCTCCATGTTTGGCTGATCAGTGGTTAGAGAGAGCACTTTGCGGGTCAAATCAGATACAGTGTCACCAAGAAAAGAAACCACTCTCATTTTCTTGGGATTGCAAACATGACTGATTCCATTTACTGCCTCATCTCCAACAATAAGCACTCTTGGCATACCTTTCGTTTTCCTGGTGGTCACTTTGTCCTTCGGAGCTTTGTGCGGTGGATGCGTTGGTTTAGCCGCATTGCTGATGTTTGAAGGTGGATTTTCACTCAGAGGCTCGTGCTGAAGTGCAGAAAATCTGTTTTTCAGTGGGATTCCCACGGAGTCAGGATGTTTTGAGGCTCGGGCTGGTCGCTTTGTCCTTGGGAGTGGGCTCGGTGTAGTCGTTTTGGTTCCAGCTGCTTGTTTGTTATTCTTTGGCGGAGCAGGTGTTGAGGTTGAAGGTGGGTTTCTGCTCAGAGCTGGCCACGCTGATTCATCCAGGTGAGGGGTTCTCCCCGTTAGTCGTCTCATGGGATCTGCAGTGTGAGACTTTTGTTTTGGCTTGGCTCCCTGAGCGATCCAGGGTGAGCTGTTTGGTGCGGGGTGTACGACCTCTCCGCTGATTTGAGGAAGAGTTGTTTCATATCCACAGGTAGCGTTGATCTCAAAGTTCACCTCCAGCCGTTGAATCTTTGTTTCTAAAAACTGAAGTCGTTGTAGAATACTGCTAATGTCCTTGGGGTCGAACGGGGGCATTTTGCCCTAGTTCAACTTGGAGGTGAAGAAAAGTGAGGTAAAAATAAAAGTGAGAAAATCTCCTGGTCTTTAGGTTTGAAGTAATCCAGTTATGATGTCGATAATGTGAATAAAACCATAAAAATTGTGACTTTAAAAATAATCCACAAGCAAAGTTATCAGTAAGGACGGGAGAGAGCAGGATAAGCTGTTCCTCCTTCAGCTGCCAGAAGTAGTATTTTCGGAAAGACTTTAGGGAAGATTGAAATTTATAATCTACCTGACCTAAGACATTCTGTTTCACTGGGAAATGCATTTGCAGATAAAATAGCTAAGCAAGCAGCAATGGGAGAAAAAGAAGTACTGTGGTCCACAGAAGAACAAATCGATAATGAAATATTGAAAGACATGCAAAAACAAGCAAGCACACAGGAACAAAAAACCTGGATAAAAAGTGGAGCA
Source organism: Poecilia reticulata (assembly GCF_904066995.2). Classification (NCBI taxonomy): domain Eukaryota; kingdom Metazoa; phylum Chordata; class Actinopteri; order Cyprinodontiformes; family Poeciliidae; genus Poecilia; species Poecilia reticulata. The sequence goes on along the minus strand of NW_027675131.1, from coordinate 136,326 downwards.
ACTGTAAAAAATGACTTATACATCTGACCAGAAGGAAAACCAATCCTACCAAAAAATCTCTATAAATGGGCAGCAATATTGAGCCATGGGAAGACACATGTCTCAACAGGAGGGATGGTAGGATTAGTAAATCAGCATTATACAACCTATGGTTTTAATCTATATTCAAAAAAATTTTTGTAGAGCTTGCCTCATATGTGCTAAGCACAATGCTCAAGGCAATCTACGTCCAAAGCGAGGGAGGTTTCCAACACCTAACTATCCTTTCCAGAGTATACACATGGACTTTATAGAACTAAATCAAAGTGAAGGGAAAAAGTACTGTCTAGTGATCATAGATTCATTTTCAAAATGGATAGAACTGTTCCCAACTAAAACACCAGATGCCCTAACAGTGGCAAAAGCCCTATGTAAAGACATAATACCCAGATATGGAATACCAGAAAAAATCTATAGTGATAATGGTACACACTTTGTGAACCAAGTGGTAAAAAACATAGGAACTGCCTTCCACATAAACTTAAAAAACCACTGCAGCTACCACCCACAAAGTGCAGGACTGGTAGAAAGAATGAATGGTACTATAAAAAATAGATTAAAGAAGTGTATGGAAGAAACAGGAAGGCCCTGGACACGGTGTTTGGACCTAGTTAAAATGTATATAAACATCACTAGTACATCAGGGCTAACACCTTATAAAACACTATTTGGGAGACCGTACAGACTTCCATTATTTAAAAATGAATGGGAAACAGAGGATGAACCTAACTTAGCAGACTATATGAGAAAAATGTTGGAAAGACACAAGAAAGAAACTAAGACTGATGAATCTGATCCTTCTGTGTCTTCACAGGACGTCCCGTTAGTAAAACCTGGATAATAACTCTCTTAGTAATAGCCTTCACTGCTACAGTATTGCTAAGTGTTTTGGTCATCAGCCTTTTCTACCTTTTATGAACAAAGTTTTGCCTACCTTCAGTTAGACCCCCAGAGGAAGCCCGTGGTACAAAGGGAACTGTATTTCTAGTATACAGTTGTCTCAAACCGGTGAAGATAGTCCACAACTCTGCCGAGGGGTTCTTAGGAAGGGAATCAAAACATAAAACATGATGACTGAAAGAAAAAAGGTGATCCTTGGTGTAGGAGCTACGGTCATAATTATTGCAGCTCTCCTATTATTTTGGTATGAAACAAAAGTAAGAGAAGAACACATAACACCGAGAAGTATGGATGCCACCTGGGAAGAGTTGCACATGGTGTCCTAGGTTAGGGACATGGAAAATCCCTGTAAAGGGTCAGGTGAAGAGGTTGTAAATGAAATCTACCTGTGTGTTAATGCATCTAGATTGGCAACTGTGGTTTCCCTAGACCTAAATAAGATTGATATAGGGGGTTACCCAGGCAGTGCCTTGGCAGGTTATGATTGGTACATGACGTCACGGGACGCTGTTCGCAGTGTACAATGGGAAAACGTTTTCGCCTACACAGGGGATAGCTGGAAGCCAAATCCAAAAGATAAATACCAAGCACAGTACTGGGCTAAGGTTATGCATCTGGAAAAAATCAATAAAGAGCTAAAAATAATCATAAACACCACAAACAATCCGATTCCTTTCAAAAATGATGTTACTTGTTTCTACTTCTCCCTGTGGATTGAGAAAAGTGGAAAAGACCCCTATAAAATGTTTTCCCTGTGCCAGAACTTCACAGAGTCAGGTAACACCTCCCCAGGCATAGTGGTGGCGGGCCCACACTCAACCAAACTCGCAAGTTCTGAAATGACTATGAGCAAATTAGAATAACCACAGGAGTTACCAGCCGAAGCAACAACTGCAGGAATTTGTTCAACTATAGTAAATGTTACTCGGTACTTCCACCCATTATCCCGTAGTGACATCTGGTGGTGGTGTGGAGATAACAGGTTGTTTGACAAACTGCCATCAAATACTACTGGTTTGTGCACTGTAGTGACTCTGATGTTACCTGTTTCAATATACCCTATGACAAGTGCCACAACTACTTGCCTCACTAGGTAATGTGCTTCCATCAGTGTGGCAGCAGCGTCAGAAACGCTCACTGAAAGACGATGATCCCACCTATATAGACAGTATTGGGGTCCCACGTGGTATACCTGATGAAAATAAGCTGGTAAAAAAATAAATAAAAATGTTGATAGAATAAAACTACATCCACTACAATGTCCAGAGGTTAGGTAACAAAACAGAGCAAGGTTTCTCAGCCGTCCACGAGCAACTGTCAGCTACCTCCCTGATGGCTTTCCAAAACCGCATTGCTGTTGACATGTTTGTTGGCTGAGAGGGGTGGGGTCTGCGCCCTTTTTGGGGAGCAGTGCTCCGCCCTTATCCCCAACAAAACCACTGCAGATGGCAGCCTCACCAAGGCCTTGGATGGGTTGAGGGCTCTAAACAGCAAAATGAAAGACCACTCTGGAGCTGATACAGAAATGTGGGACGTTTTGGGTAATGTATTTGGCCAATATTAACAACTAATAGTCTCTGTCTTAATTTCCATAGCTGTGTTTGCAGCAATACTGGCCTTGTGTGGATGTCGTTGTATTCCCTGTATCAGAGCTTTAATTCAAAAGCTCATCACCATTGCCATCACTCCGATGCAGGAACAAGTGTATTCTCTCCTTCCTCCTGATTACAATAAAAATATAAGTGATGAAACAGGTGCTGAGTCCAGTGATGAAGAAGATGAAATGTCTCTCGACTTTCCAGACTTGTATCCTGACCCAAATGTTCCTATGTCAAACTTGTAAATAAGATGTTGATGATGTAATGTGTGAAATGTGTTCTTTTCCCTCTGAGTGTACCTGTTTTGAACCACTTAATGAATTACCAATAGAAAATCGAAAGAAGTTATTGAGTAAGGACTAGCTCTGGCTAAAAATGGCATAAACAGGAGGGAAATGTTAGATTTATTATTTGTTTAATCTTACTTATATACTTATATGAAGCTTATAGTGTTATGCCACTTTTAGAAGTTTGTTCTGTCTGTTGTTTTGTTCACTTCTTGTGTTGCAGAAGATAAGCGGCAGAACAAGAACACACCCCAACGACCTCGAGGAGAATGTGCTGTTCAAGTTATCTTATATGGATAAGAGTTTGCTGTGTCAAAGCTTCAACAGAATGTGATTTCCTCCCCCTCCTTTAGCTGTTGAAGCTGCTTGTAACTAGGGCGTTCCTAATCTAATAAAAGAGCGAGGTGAGCAGAGAAACTTCAGAGTGTTGGTCGGAGATTGTAACTGAAGCTTTCTCTGAGGCACTCTCCTCGCGAGTAAAAAACTATTTACTGACTCTTTGTCTCTGTTTTTTGCAGTGTGTAAGAAATGTCTAGTGTTTGAACCTGACACCACGTCTGGCAATAAATCTTCGGAGACCATTGATGAAGGAATCAGTATCCAGTGACGACAGCATCTCCAGGTGAACTGCTCTTATTGCCATGCAGGTAAAGATGACTCCATATCGTTTTAACAGGCTTCTGCCACGTTTTATTTCAAAGGGACCAAAACAATCCACACCCACACAAGTAAATGGGGGTTTGTCTGGATACACTCGTTCCTGTGGAAGGTCTGCCATCCTTTGACTTCCTGGTGCAGCATGGAGTCGTCGACATGTCATGCATTTAGATAGGATCTTCCTAATTGCAACACTGGCACCAGGGATCCAATACCTTTGACGCAGTTCAGCAAGCATATGATTGCGTCCACCATGGCCTGTCTGATGATGTATGTGGCGCAGTAGGATTTCAGAGATGTAAAGGTCTTTAGCCAATATGGCTGGATATTTAGCTTCAGCAGGCATAGCTGCTTTGCTTAGCCTTCCACCAACTCTTAGTACACCACCCTCAAGAACCGGATCAAGCTTATAGAGCTGGCTTGTTTTCTTCACACGTTCATGTTTCTGTAAACTCATCATTTCCTCTGGATATCGCCTTTTTTGACAATAGCAGATGATGGCACTCTCAGCTTTTCCAAACTCCTCCACTGATAAGGCTCCCAATGCAACCTTTTTCTTGTACACATTCATTTCTTTCTTCAGCCTTTCTTGAAGTGTAACGTCATCAAGATCAGAGTCGGCAAAATCCAACTTTAGTTGTGCTCTCTTTTGAGCTAGTTTGGACAGCAATTGTTTAAACCTGAGTAGCCACCCTACCATTGTTTTCAGTTTGGCCCAAGAAGAAAATGAATGAATGAATTTCATAATTGGATCCACTTGTTCATTGGTGCATGTCACATTAACAGAAACCAATGTCTTGACTTCTGGATCCTCCAGAGCAAAATGATTTGTGTCCTCAGGATTTGCAGGCCATTTCCTTTCAGGGTCATGAAGAAACTTTGGTCCAGACACCCAGGTATCAGCCTTCAAAAAAGACTTCACACTTGTTCCTCTGGATGCCAAATCTGCTGGATTAATACTGGTAGCAACGTACCTCCACTGTGAGGGATTTGACAAACTGAGTATCTCTCCAACTCTATTTGTCACAAAGGTTTTAAACCTCAATCTTTCATTCTTGATGTACTTCAAAACTGAAGTACTATCAGTCCAAAGTACTGAGTCTTGTAGTTCCATTCTTAACTCCTACTTCAACAGCTTAGTCAGTGGAGCTACGCAGGCTTTACCCATTACAAATCCACAATGCACTTGTCCACCAGCATTACACTGCAACAGGTAGCTCGCAGTTCCATATCCATTCTCGCTTGCATCACTGAAATTATGAAGCTGCGAACTTGTGGTTTGTCCAAAGTCCTGTGGTTTCAGACATCTGCTAACTCCAAACCGTTCAAGCTGATGAAGTTCTTCCAGCCAGTTTTTCCACTTCTGGGAAGCATCATGTGGCAAGGGATCATCCCAGCCAACGTGTCTTCTGCTTAGATCTTGCAGAATCCCTTTTGCGACCAAAACAACTGGAGCCAGAAATCCAAGAGGATCGTAGATGGAACTTACGATGGACAAGACTCCTCGTCTTGTCAGAGGTCTGTCTTTGAGGATGATCTTGAATTTCAGCAGGTCTGATTGTACACACCACTGTACACCCAACACACGTTCCATTGGTAGATCATCATTATCCATATCGAGGTTCTTCACCTCAATGGACTTTTCATGCTGTGGTATTGCAGTAAGAACACTGCGTCGGTTACTTATCCATTTGAGAAGTTGAAATCCGCCTTTCTTACACAAAGCACGGAGTCCTTGGTATAATGACTTAGCTTCCTCTTCTGTGCTTACAGAAACCAAACAGTCATCCACATAAAAGTTGTGAAGCACAGCATTTATGACATTTGGTGTAAACAGTTGTTGATTGTCCTCTGCACACCTTCTCAGTGCAAAACATGCACAGTTTGGAGATGATGTAGCTCCAAAAAGGTGTGCAACCATTCGGTATTCCACCAGATGCTGCTCATACTCTCCATTTGGCCACCAGAGAAATCTCAACAGATCAGAGTCAGATGGTGGTACTCGGACCTGATGAAACATGGCCTCAATGTCCGCTGTGATGACAACAGGTTCTTTTCTGAATCTAGTGATGACACCAACCAATAAACTGGTGAGGTTTGGACCTTGTAAGAGTTGAGTGTTTAAAGATTTTCCTCCAAATGTTGCACCACAGTCAAACACGACTCTTATCTTCTTCTTATGAGGATGATATACTCCATGGTGTGGTATATACCAAACCCTCCCATCACACCGTTCAAGATTTTCAACTGAGACTCTCTCTGCGTAGCCCTTGGAAATGATGTCATTCATGAAGTTAGTGTAGTCAGAATGGAATTGATGGTTTTTGGTAAACTTCCTTCTGAGATTCAACACACGCTGTTCAGCCACTTTCTTATTGTTGGGCATTTTCAGATCTTTGTGTCTCAGAGGTAAAGCGATGGTGTAATGTCCATCTTTCAACTTAACTGATTCTGTAACAAGCTCCATGAACTGATTATCTTCTCTGGACCATCCAGGTTGTTCATCTTGAGAACATTCAGGAAAATCAACCTTCATTTGTTGTTGCCACAAGTCCTCAAGTTTTGACACAGAAATCCTGTTTACAGTAACAGTTGGTTGTAGCTCTCTTGTGTCGACATCATAGTCTCCTCTAAGAGGTCCATTCACTGTCCATCCAAGGATCGTCTTGACTGCGTAGGGGCCTCCATTTTGACTTCAGATAACATCCCATGGCTCCAGCGCTTTAGGCACATTTGTCCCAATGAGCAAATCAACTCCTGAATTGATTTCGATAATCTTCAAATTTTTCAGATGTGGCCATCTTTCGAGGTCTTCTTGGTGTGGAATGTTGCTATAATGAACAGGCATGCTTCTCTGTGTGAATACGTCAGGTAATTCACAAAAGATGTCTTCATTTAGCCCAGCAATCTCTAAATCTGACACAATGTTGCTTCCAACCACCTTCTCTTGACCCATTGTTCGCAGAAGGATGCTTGTATGTCTCCCAGTAACATTTAATCTGTTCATCAATTCTTCAGTACAGAAAGATGCAGAGCTTCCTGGGTCTAAAAAAGCATATGTTATTATTGTCTTCTGGCTCTTTGTAGACTTCACTCTGACTGGTAAAATAGAGAGAGTACAGCTATGCTCACCGGCCCCAGTTAGACCACTGGACTGAGCAGAGATGGAGGCACTTCCACTTGTTGTCTCCACTTCCTTCTTATGGACTGGAGCAATTTCCTTTTCTTTGGAGAAGACATGAAGCATAGTGGGATGTCTTAAGCCACACACTTTACAGTGATGTCGCCTTTTACAGTCTTTGCTGATGTGCCCAGTGCATAAACAGCCAAAGCACACCCCATTTTCTTTCAGAAATGTCAACTTCTCCCCATGTGACCTCCTTTCCAATAGAGGGCATGTGTCCAAGGAATGTCCAGCTTCACAAAATAAACAACTCTTTATAACAGTCGTCTCTCTTCCTTTCTTTACTTCATAGTCAGTTTTCTTCTGCATATCTCCAACAACAGTAGCAAAACTACTTCCTTTTATCTTTAATCGCTGTTGTGATTTATAGATTCCAACATCCTTCTTTGGTCTAGATGTAGAATCTTGGATATCACCAAAAAGTGGATCACTGGCGATCTTCACTTGCCTTTCTACAAACCGAACAATGTCACTGAAGGTGGCTCTTCTTTTGAACTTCTCCTGTAAATCACACACATCATTTCTCCATCTGTCTCGCAGTTTAAAAGGCAGTTTCTTGATAATTGTTTGCATATTGGTAGGAACATCCAACTCATGCATACATCCATTGTTTTCCATCACATTACAGCATTCCCTGAGCAGAAAGCTGAATGCTTGTAAAGCCTTTACATCTTCTGCTTGCAAAGCAGGCCATGATAAAACTTTATTCATGTATGCAGCAATTATCTTCAATGAACAACCAAAATGTTCTTGAAGCAAAGATTTAGCTTTAGCATATCCAGAATCATTAGGCATATGAACACAGCTTCTCACTAGGTCACGAGGCTGTCCTCTAGTGAACTGCTCCAGAAAGTATAGACAGTCTTTGGCACTGTGAGCTTTTGTTCCAATGCTGTGTTCAAACGCTGTCATGAATGTTTTAAACTGGAGTGGATCACCATCAAATATTGGTATGTCCCGTTTTGGCAGAAAGAATAAAGATTGTTGATTTACAAGCATGCTTGTAATTTCATTCTGTCTTTCCAACACATTCAACAGCTGTTTATTTTGATCAACTGACAATGAATGTTTCTGATGTGATGATTGTGGCTGTGGCTGATGAAACATTTGGTCTGTTGGAACTTCAACTTGTGTTGTTTTGTCTTCACCTGGTCAGTCAATGTGTCTGGATTTTGTTTAACTTTTGTGTCTTTAGGTCGTGCTCCCAAATAAGAATAGGACTGAAAGGTTGGAGCTTTATCATGACATTCAGTTTCAGCTGCTGTAGGTACAAATGTCTCTGCATCAACATTCAATATTTGAGATCTTTTATTTTCACGCTCAAAATATGAATTCATGCCATCAGACTTAATCTGAGCAGCACTGCTTACTTGAGAACAGACAGAGCCCTGCAACACTTTAACTTTAGCCATTGAAGCTACAATTTCAATCTCCAAATCCAGTTCTTCTTTCTTTTTTCTTAGTTGTTCCTCCTGCTCCTCTAAAGCATGTTTTTGTTTCAACAACTTGTGTCGTGCCTTTAATGCAGCCATGTCTGCTTCTGCTTTAACACGAGCTGAAGATGTAGAAGACAGAGAGGACTTAGTTCTTGATGAACGACATCCTCTAGACCTTCTGCTGTCAACATTAGAAACACTGTCACTTGGCTTAACATCATCCTGAACATCAGCATTTTCATCACACTCTGAATGCTGAGAAACAAAAGGTGCATTAAGCTCTTTATTCACACAGGGTTCAGCTCTGGACATTTGAGCCTGATTTAAATCAGCTTCTTCACCTATTTGAGCTTCATTGTTCAGTTGCTCTGCATCTAAAAGCCATTTTTCAACTTCTTGTATAAATTCAGAATTATATTTACACAAGCTTGAAAACCAAGTGTTTTGTCTTTCTTGTTCTTCAGTAGGAAACAGAGGAATAAAAGACTCATACAGCTGATTTGCATTTTCAAGCGATAATTTTAAATCGTCACAATGAGACTGAACACTCTTGAGATTCCCTTCATTTTTCATAAGCTCTTTAATAATGTTTATCTCTCCTTTAATTTTATGAACTTTTGCTTTGAGATCCTTTTGAAGCTTCTCAATTTTATTTTGTAATGCTTTAACAGTTAATTTTGATCGTCTTTTTTCTTCTTTACCGCTTACAACCGAGCTTGATTTAGATCCAGCTGACTCCATTTTCCGTTGTTTTTCCTTAACAATTCCTCTTCAGACAAAGCGAGTCAGTGTGCGTGTTTGTGTTTCCATACCTCAGTTCCAGCGGACTTGATTGAGCTGCAGTGAAGGAATCTCATTCAATTAACTGATGACGCTGCGATGCGCTCGATGCGCCATAGCCGCTTCCAAACTGTTCCAAGCATAAGCGAATCCAGACTTTCCTATCCAATGAACCGCTCATCGATTGTCATTTCTGTTGACGATAATTGTGCGGCAAAGCTAAAGATGTTTGAGGGCCGCACTGGGATAACTCGGGGAATTCTAAACTGTCCGACGCGTGCTTCAAATAAGTCCAAGCCGCTTCTTTGTTGTTGCAATCAACTATTTATTTCACTTTGATTGTCTTGGCTTCAGATCTTACACTGACTGACCAGGCCAAACCATCCAATAGTGCCAACAATAAACGGCATTAAAACACGGTCAACAGAAATTATGACCACCCGGTGCACCCACTTCCTCAAACATAATAAGCCAGCACGCCAGTATGGCTCCCATTCATACCTTCAGTGACAGCCACGCCCACCTCGACACACCCACCACCCAAGTGTCAAAGGCATGCGCTCCCGTCACCTCAATAATCATTCATTTTTATTCATATGGCTCTTACAGGAACACCATGTATTTGACATGAACTCATGAGGTCTGTGATATTCTTGCAGAGGTTTGAATTGGTGCCATTTCTAGTAAACAAATGTAGGTATTTTGTATAAAAGTTTGAAAACTCTAGCTCAAAAATTCTGTGAGTTACAGGTGCTGGAGCAAAAAGTGTTACAACCACTATCTCTTGAAGCTCATATAAATGAGCTTCAAGAGATAGTCTTGAAGAATGGCTATGAGAATTATAAGAATTGCAAATATGCACTCTTGAGAATACATATTTTCTGAATGACTGCTGCTGAAATGCAAAAAAAGTAGAAAGACTCTTAGGTAGGAAGATTGACGCTTCGATTCATATATTAACAATAATTATATTGTTTTGCCCTTGTATCTGCTCTGATGCGTCTCTTCTCATCAACAGAAATGTTAATGGTTTTGTCATTTTCAATATTAACCTCTCGCTTGTTTGGGTTGTCATTATCTATTTGAGCAATACTCTCAGGTTTGGATTTCTCCTGCCTTTTTGTCTCTTATGTTATTTATCTACAATCAGGTTAGTTTACATGTTGTCTTCTGAAAATGACAAAAAGAAAAGCAAAATCAAGAGAACAAATATGAATTAAAATAACAACATGCCTCAGCTTTATCACTATTTAAAACCTCTCAAACCCGACTTCGGCAATCTCCATAAAAAAACCGCTACACGTGATTTTTATTTTTATTTTTATGGTCCGCTAAAGGCTTTCATCCTTCAAAAACTATCCGGCATACAATTTTTGCCCAAAATGTTATGGTTTTCCGGCTAATTAAAATCAGCTGACGGATTTAAAGGGGCGTGTCCATTTACATGCCCTGTCATCAAATACGGTGTAAGTAAATTTTCGGTCGGCTGACCGACAATGTTCGGTATGACTTGACACAGAGAAGACTCTTAACTTTGGATACTTGAAAATATTGGCTTTGTAACCTCACGTCAGGGTCGAAATTCACCTGAAACCCCCTCCCATGCTCTCTGAATGAATTTTTAGCAGCTCTGAATGAGGTGCTAACAACGGCGCTCCTGCTTCAAAGATCACTCGAGCCAAGCTGATTACCCTCTCCGTTATCTTCCTGCTTCGTGCATGGAAACTAAAAGCTAAAAGGTGCGGAGGGGGATTTCTCCAACCTGACTCTGCAGAAAACCCACGTTTTGGGAATTGATAAAAGTGGTATTTTTTATTGTGATCTCTTACTTTATAGTAGAATTTATATAATTTTAATGCTTTGAGCGAGGAATCTTAAGTTTTGAGATGGTAGGAAAAATTTTGCTGCAATTTAGTCTCTGATTTGTGCGTGATTTCATCACAATGTGAGGAGTCATAGAAAGAGCTGTCAGTTCATTGTTATGTATATTACACAGTGCACAATGGTACATTTTGCATGTATATGGTGTAAATGAAGGTTTGAACCTTTGTATAATATATGGGCACAACTTCTGCCACAAACAGGAACTGCGATTTGTTTACATGTTAGCAACTTGCTAACCAACTTTTTTCAGATCTTTTACAGTAGCTGCGCTGTTACAGACTTAAAGAAATACGTGGTTTTCAGTTGTACTTTAACGTTTTCTCCCTTTACTTTTAAGCACAACACAGCAGGTTCACAGCCTCACCGCCAGAGTCTAATTACACAAACACCAAACACACACACGCACAGATATACATATACCATTTCCTTAGGCACTTACCTTTTTTTATCCAAATATTATTTGTTTTAAAAATAAATGACAACTGCAGCTTTGAACAAGTCTTAAAACAAGTTATTATACCTCTTTCAGCCGCACTGTCCGGATTGGCACCATCATTTTTCCCGACATCACAAGCCTGACCGCAGCAAACTGAGAAGTACAAAGAAAAGTACTTTTAGAGTTCGCATATTGTTCTGTAATGGGGCCTTTCATGTTATCTTCTACCCAGTTGAGATTTACAGTTAGCAAATTAAGTCCTCTCTTATGGAAAAAATTTTAAGAAATATAAGAAAAATCCTACCTCCACAATTTCCCCTTGCACCGTCATCAGTCCTTTTGACTCCGCTGCCTTCTCCAGAAGGGCCATTGGTGCTGCTGGGTTTAAAATATCCTCTGCTTTCTGTGAAAGCTCTGGAGTGACGTTCACCTTCGGCCCTTTATAAAATTGCGTGGCCGGAGTGACGTCGATGATAAGGGGCGGCTCTGAGCCCCTGAGGGCGTAGCCCCTCATGACGTAAGATTGGCCCTCACAAAGGTTTTTTGAATATTTTTCAAATACGATTACTTTTCTAATCGTTTGCCCATCTGTGACAATCAGAATTTGATTTATCTTTTTCTGCAATACCTTTGCTTTACCCTCCTTTACTGCCCAGCTAATTACTTTTTCTTCCTCTCTTATCTTATTACTGCGATGTTTACTGGTGGTGGCCTGTAGATCGGCGATTGTGTGTGGTTTATAATGGTAGAGAGCCATCCTAGGGGGAAGTGAAGGACAGAAACAAAATGTCAATATTACAAACCCCATCAAGAGTCAACAGTGTCACCTCCTCAGCCCCACACTTTAATGGGGCAAAGGACACATATTAAAGCGAAGAAGCTGTTTACCACCAAATAAACAGCAGTTTCAACTGAACAGGCAAATGGTTAAATAGCTGTTCAACACTTTACAGCAGATAAACACCTGATAAACGGTTTAGCCGTTGAACCAAAATCCTGTATTCAATATTCAGTGTTCAACGGCTGAACCGTTTGTTCCAAAGAAGTCACAGTTAGGCTTCACCTAATAAACGGACATTCAGTTTTAACTGTTAGGTAGTTTAACCTCCTCCCAACGGCAGTTTTAACGGCGAGTTAAAACTGGTGGTGGCGCCACCGGTTTTAACTATAGAAGTTAGTTATTAGATTTATTATTATTATTTATTATTTAATGCTTTTATCTAGGACCACCGACTTAAGAACGCCTTTTAAATCTCACCTGGGGGCCGATAGAACTAAACATTAAAGGCTGGTTGCTACAACTCAACGGGCTGGCCCGCTTAACTATCCACCCGTTGGACCGAGGTGGGCGGCTCCCGATTACACGTCATGAAACAATAGTCAATAAATAAAGTTGTAACATTTTACTTCCGATTCAATGTTATTACATTTACCTGTAGCTCGAAACATATGAACATAGAAAATAACCCAGAAATTAAGAATTTAGACAAAACTTACTTCTGTCGTCTTCTGGAAATGCTGAAAATGACCAACGGCGATTTGGATGGAACGTATTTATAGACTACATGCAGCGCTCACGAGCGTCTTCACAGCCAATCAAATAAGGAATGCAGCCTTTACAGTCAGTAGCCAGATTCGACTTACAGTCGTGATTAATTAATTTTTTTACTTTCACAAGGAGGAAGTATAAATCGTTAATCGCTCCAGAAAATATCTGTAAATATATATATATATATATATATATATATATATATATATATATATATATATATATATATTCTTTTATTGTCATCATTTATTCACGTTGTTTCCGTATATCAACTGCAGTCATTACTCTATGATGTCCACCGGACTCTCGGTTGCTGTCAGCTGTTCGTTGTTTGGGATTCCCTTAATTTCTTTATGACTCAGTGATTTCTTATTGGCTGCCTGCAACAGTCACACCCCACACATCGAACCGGGCCCGTCAGCAATTGCGGGCATTTTATTAGAAATTCTGCGCCCAGAGTCATTCCACATCTCTACTGAAAGGTCCTTTTTTCTTCTTCTTTTCTTCCCCGCACTTCCAATAAATATGCCTTAGGTACACTTCCTTTCAGTAGTCACAACTGTTTAATCCATTGTTAGCAGGTCATAAGCAGTTTTTCCGAGCCCCATTTAAACACAACACGAACGCTAAAACGATCCTGTAATTCCAAGCAGGAAATTACAGGATCGTATTCATGCTTTACTGTGGCTTTTGTTCAAAGTTCAAAATGTATTAGATTTAAGTCTTATTAAATAGCACTGCTTCTTCAACACTGTCATGAACAGCGCTCTGTGACTGTGATGAGTGACCGCTCTCACTATTGTCGCTGACGAGATTTAGGGCGGCCATCTTGGAGCGGTCCACCCACTCAGCGTTATGTGTTTAGCAGTCACGATGACGTATCAACCTATTTAATCGATCATAACACGCTTTTTTGTTACTGGAGACCATATTCAAACATCTATCAAAGCTATATAAACAATTGTATTTTTTAAGTATGTTTTTAATACATAGTTCAGCATATTTAAACGGTCAGTTCATTGTTATGAATCTAATTATGTCAAAGTGGGAAGTGTTAAACTATAAATACACTTTAAGTGGTGTTTTAGAAAAAATAGTCATTCCACTAATTTTATACTAATTAACAGAAGCCAACATTTGTACAAAACCTGAACTCTTTAAAAATGTTGAATAGTGAAATGTAACAAAAAGCATAAATTAGCAGGAGCTGAAATTATCACAGAAACTCAAATTAAAAATGTAGCCCTAGGCGGAAATTCAACCTGTAAGACTCTTCCGACATCACTTATCACCACGGCTTCATCCCAACCAATAAGTACGCACCACCTCTCTACCTCGATCCAATCACCTGGCAAGAGATCCTTCAAAAGGCGAAGCAACCACAGATCCACCCGCTTCAGCCGTGCTTCAACCCACCTCCTCCCCATGCTTGTTGTTGTTGCTTCATTTACAGTTGCTGACTGTATGATATTTTATTATATGAATAACTTTGAACTTGCTGATTGATGAAATGCACAAAACAAATGATCTTGGACTTAAAAAAACGTAAACCTGAAGGAAATAGCATATATAGCAAAAGATCAAACAAGTTGCTACTGTTATTTGACATTTAACCTTGGTGTTGGTTTTCTTTTTTTGTTCTCATTTTTAGATGATAACATGAAAATTGACATACCTGATTATATTTCTAATATAATATACTATATTTTTGTACTGTATTAACAGGAAAAAATGGAAGACAAAAAAGCGGCTGTAGTCATTGGTGTCATGGACACTGAAGACGAAAACGAAAAACATGTCCTCCTGGACAGTGATGAAGTCTTTCGGATTGCTGCAGATTTGTGGAGTCCGTTTGATGAAATGCTGGAAGACGGGAGCCTTGTTGTGGATATTGAGGTTCACGGAAATGAGATCAAAAAAATAATCAAAAAATAATTGCAATTTAAATAAATGTTTTCAGTTTAGTTTTTCAACTTTTTTCAACTATTAAAATTTTTGACTAATCTCTGGTTATGCTTTTTAATGGTATTTGTTGTGTTTCACTCTTGAAATTTCAGGTCTTTTAGAATTTTTTTGCTTGCTTTGTTATAGTTCATAAAATAATCAGTTAATCTGTTCAAATTAAATTGGTGATTACTATTGAATGACACTTTCTTCATATAACATAAACTTTGGTAATGAAATTTACACCATATGTATATATACAAGTGGAAATCCTTCACTTATTCAGTGATTGTGAGTCTGAAAAGTAGTATGATGAAATTTAACTTATACAATTTTTCATGCATTAATTGCATTAATCAACTTTTCCATGCATTAATTCACAACGTTTTCTGCCTGTTTTAAATATTCTCAATTCTTCCGGCGCTAGAGGGGGTAAAATGAATTAAACTTCACTTTTTGACTTTTTTTCAGGTTATTCAGGTATATGTGTGTGTGTGTGTGTGTGTGTGTGTGTGTGTGTGTGTGTGTGTGTGTGTGTGTGTGTGTGGGTGTGTGTGTGTGTGTGTGTGTGTGTGTGTGTGTGTGTGTGTGTGTGTGTGTGTGTGTGTGTGTGTGTAATTAGACTCTGACGGTGAGGCTGTGAACCTGCTGTGTTCTGCTTAAAAGTAAAGAGAGAAAACGTTAAAGTACAACTGAAAACCACGTATTCCTTTAAGTCTGTAACAGCGCAGCTACTGTAAAAGATCTTAAAAAAGTCGGTTAGCAAGTTGCTAACATGTAAACAAATTGCAGTTCCTGTTTGCGGCAGAAGTTGTGCCCATATATTATACAAAGTTTCAAACCTTCATTTACACCATATACATGCAAAATGTACCATTGTGCACTGTGTAATATACATAACAATGAACTGACAGCTCTTTCTATGACTTCTCACATTGTGATGAAATCACGCACAAATCAGAGACTAAATTGCAGCAAAATTTTTCCTACCATCTCAAAACTTAAGATTCCTCGCTCAAAGCATTAAAATTATATAAATTCTACTATAAAGTAAGAGATCACAATAAAAAATACCACTTTTATCAGTTCCCAAAACGTGGGTTTTCTGCACAGTCAGGTTGGAGAAATCCCCCTCCGCACCATTTAGCTTTTAGTTTCCAGGCACGAAGCAGGAAGATAATGGAGAGGGTAATCAGCTTGGCTCGAGTGATCTTTGAAGCAGGAGCGTCGTTGTTAGCACCTCATTCAGAGCTGCTAAAAATTCATTCAGAGAGCATGGGAGGGGGTTTCAGGTGAATTTCGACCCTGACGTGAGGTTACAAAGCCAATATTTTCAAGTATCCAAAGTTAAGAGTCTTCTCTGTGTCAAGTCATACCGAACATTGTCGGTCAGCCGACCGAAAATTTACTTACACCGTATTTGATGACAGGGCATGTAAATGGACACGCCCCTTTAAATCCGTCAGCTGATTTTAATTAGCCGGAAAACCATAACATTTTGGGCAAAAATTGTATGCCGGATAGTTTTTGAAGGATGAAAGCCTTTAGCGGACCATAAAAATAAAAATAAAAAACACGTGTAGCGGTTTTTTACGGAGATTGCCGAAGTCGGGTTTGAGAGGTTTTAAATAGTGATAAAGCTGAGGCATGTTGTTATTTTAATTCATATTTGTTCTCTTGATTTTGCTTTTCTTTTTGTCATTTTCAGAAGACAACATGTAAACTAACCTGATTGTAGATAAATAACATAAGAGACAAAAAGGCAGGAGAAATCCAAACCTGAGAGTATTGCTCAAATGGATAATGACAACCCAAACAAGTGAGAGGTTCATATTGAAAATGACAAAACCATTAGCATTTCTGTTGATGAGAAGAGACGGATCAGAGCAAATACAAGGGCAAAACAATATAATTATTGTTAATATATGAATCGAAGCGTCAATCTTCCTACCTAAGAGTCTTTCTACTTTTTTGCATTTCAGCAGCAGTCATTCAGAAAATATGTATTCTCAAGAGTGCATATTTGCAATTCTTATAATTCTCATAGCCATTCTTCAAGACTATCTCTTGAAGCTCATTTATATATATATATATATATATATATATATATATATATATATATATATATATATATATATATATATATATATATATATATATATATATATAACGGCGGGCCGTTATATATGATATATATTAATACTGAATGATATTTATTATTCAGTATTAATCATTATTTATTTGTGACATTATTAATACTTATTTACTTGTCTTTGTATAGTTACATAAATATGTATTGCTATTGTAACCGGATCCTTTTCTGCGTTGTGCTGGTTTTTGAGTGAATGGACCATGACACAGTTTCTTTCAAGCGGATGATTCTCGGTTTATTTCTGACGAAAATACAGACAAAACAACCGTGTTATAGGCTGCCCGCTCCAAGTCCTACACCAAACAAAAGTATAAAACTAAAATTAACTTAATAGATGTATAAATAAACTGAATGTATTTAGATGGAAAAATGAAAAGCACACACCTTTCCCGCAGGACAACATGTCAAAAGGGGAGGGGCTAAGGGGCGCAAACAATTTAAAGACAATACCACAGAAGAAGAAATAAAACGGAGGGGCTTCAGATCTTAAAATAACACGGTTAAAACAATGACAGAGGTGTTTCAGTAAGATAAGGAAACAGACAAATAACCAAAAGAAGACATTTTGTGTAATTATAATAAAAGAGAATTACAACCAGGTTACATTATTACTAAATAATTTATTAATTTATGAACGGCTGTGCTTTGTAATTTGCTCTTCATACATCAATATCAGAATATTCTATTCCTATTCTATTGTAATAGCCTCTAATCATATTTAAATATGCTGAACTATGTAATAAAAACATACTTAAAAAATACAATTGCTTATAAAGCTTTGACAGATGTTTGAATATGGTTTCCAGTAACAAAAACGCGTGTTATGATTGATTAAATGGGCTGATACGTCATCGTGACTGTTAAACACATAACGCTGAGTGGGTGGACCGCTCCAAGATGGCCGCCCTAAATCTGGTCAGCTACAAGTAGTGAGAGCGGTCATTCATCAACAGAACGCTGTTCATGACAGTGATGAAAAAGCAATGCTATTTAATAAGACTTAAATCTAATACATTTTGAACTTTGAACAAAAGCCACAGTAAAACATGAGTAACGAAGGGAAATAAGGAGTCTATCTGATTTTGAATCTAATTATTTAAATTTTGCTTAAATGGTTTGCACCTCCGGTTTGCACCTGTGGTTTTGTGTAATCCTAATCTGGCCCGCCGTTAATTTTATTAACTGCGGGATGAAGAAAAAAAGACCTATAAGTATGGATGTGACCATGACTCTGAGGTGGATAATTTCTCCCAATGCCCGCTTTTGCCGACAGTCCTGCTTTAGTGTGTTAGTTGTTATGTCTGTGGCGAGAACAAGAGCACAAACAAGAACACGTTAACCTGCCACGGCTTTATGGACATGCGCAGTTGAGTGGCTTTAAGTGGCGTTCAATGAACGTCACCAGCATTTGATGAGCGCCTCTCCCACAGTAAATTACATTTATATTTTCTATTTAATATTTTTTATGACAGTGATGAAGAAGCAGTGTTATTTAATAACAGTTTATGCCAATACATTTTGAACTTTCAACAAAAGTCACAGTAAGGCATAATTAATAATTAATAATTAGTCTATATAATTTTGAATGTTATAATTAATTCTAATGCGATAAAAAATATATGCAGTTCAAAATGTTTGTTTCAAAACCCGAATTGTACATGAGACTTAAAATTGGTGCCAAATCTTTCTTGAATTGATTTAACAAGCATGTAAAAGCCACAGTCGTAATCGAAGTGGAAATGTCTGAGTCCTCCTGAATGCCTCTGACACATGACGTGACGTTCTTTGCCGTTACGTTCTCACTTCTTCGTTTGTCCCCAACAGGTAAGCGGTGTGTTATTTGGGTCTGTCGTGATAATAAAATTATAAACAATGAGAGACGGTTTCTATGGAAGCCCATTTCCGCCACTCTGTTAAAAAAAAAAAGAATAATTATCTCATTATAATGGTGTGGCAACACTAGGGTAGGAGTCTGGTACTCTTCTCACAGCAGGGTAACCAGAAGTTGTGAACAACGACACCTTGGGAATTGCACCGAAGGAAATATACTGCCAGTGGGCTCGAGGTTCGTGACCACAGAGAACAAGACTTTTCCAAAAAAATGGGATTACATTTATTATTTCATGTTAAAAAGTAGACAATCACAACATAAGGAACACAATAGGAAGGGGGTGTACAGTACTGAGGCCTACCAGCAGGGGGAGGACGGTCCAAATGGGAACTGGTTCCTAAAATAAATGTATAAATCCAAAATAAATCACCCCAAACACTTGTGAACAGGCATTCAATCGTGAAGAAACCCCAACACCGGCCACTCGCACAACACAGTTCCAGTCTCCCAGGAGGCCCCTCCCACTACCGTCAGCTCTCAGCCTGGAGACAAGGGGGTGGGGTCAAACAAGCAAATACAAAAAACACAATTACTACAATTTACACTTGGCCAAAGACTAAAATGAGGTTACCTCCAACCTAACCAATTAAAATAATCAATGTTTTAATAGAATAGTTTAAAACAATCCATGGCTGCTTCCTGCAGTGAAGCTGGAGGGTACACAAAACAATAGAATGTTCCAAAGTAACAAATTCAAACCAAAGAAAACCCAAAACTAAAGAAACCAAACAAATTAACAAAGCAGTTGCGACAATAAAACAGCCAACCAATGAAGCAAGATAAAGTAACCAAAAAAAATGAAAGAAAATACTGAAACAAAACAGCAGGGTCTCCAGTGAGCTGCAGCAGTGACAGAGCTGGAATTAAATCAAAAGGTTAGTAGGTGATTTTCAGACAATGGAAGGCAGAGGAAACCATTGTCACCTACCAGAGCTGGATGACTTTACCCCAAACCAGAGGATCCTTTCCAGCCCACAGCAGGAGGATCAGCTTTCCAATATGTGCTATATATAAATAATTGTTATTTTTGGTGTTATGGAGCTGTATGGGTGCAATAAAACAATACATACCCGTTTTATGTGAAAACTGCACTGGGGAGGGTGAATCACAGCCACACCCCAGTACCAAGCAGGAGCTTCCAGATGTTTTCTAGATGTAAACAATTTAAGTCAAATATTGAATTTGTAGGTCTTATGCTGAAGGAGAAACATTACTTACTGATGTAGAGCTTTAAAACATGCACGCTACCCAAGTGACCTTCCCAATGACGTGACCAAATGCCAGCATAAGCAACAAGGTGAGAGAGTCTGCCTTTATACTCTCCACCCCTCATGAGGTGATTAGGGGCCAGGTGTTTTGAATATTGGGGCAGGCTTCTTCCTGCTACAATGAGATAGTATCTCAAAATAACGAGATAGTATCTCATTATATTGAGATACTATCTCATTATAATGAGATAGTATCTCAAAATAACGAGATACTATCTCATTATAATGAGATAGTATCTCAAAATAATGAGATAGTATCTCATTATAATGAGATAGTATCTCAAAATAATGAGATAGTATCTCATTATAATGAGATAGTATCTCAAAATAACGAGATACTATCTCATTAAAATGAGATAGTATCTCAAAATAATAAGATACTATCTTGAAATAATAAGATACTATCTCATTATAATGAGATAGTATCTCAAATTAATAAGATACTATCTTGAAATAATAAGATACTATCTCATTATAACGAGATACTATCTCATTATAATGAGATAGTATCTCAAAATAATGAGATAATTTGAGTTGGCCCTATAGTTTGAGATATGCTCAACTTGATAGAAGGAAATGGATATTGATAATATAATAGAGCAATACTTCAGAAGGGGTTTTACGAATCTTGAAATCTTGCAAGTTTTGGAAGAAACCCATAATGTTAAATTAAGTCTCCGGACACTGGAGAGAAGACTGCAAAATAAGCGCCTGTGGCGTAGAAAAAACAAGACAGATGTTGCAGAAGTGGCCTCTTTTATTGAGGAACAACTACAAGGATCTGGGAGACAACACGGCTACAGGTGGATGCACCAGAAATGTTGGATGGCTGGCATAGTCACAGACAGGGAAACAGTACGTCTTTTGATCCGCTTATTGGATCCCAACGGGGTTGACCTGCGTGCACAAAATCGCTTGAGACGACGCTTATATGTCAGTCGGGGACCAAACTATGTCTGGCACATCGATGGGTACGACAAATTAAAGCCTTATGGGATATGTATTAATGGATGCATAGATGGCTTTTCGAGGAAAATGATCTGGCTAGAAGCATATAAGACCAATAGTGACCCTCACATTATTGCTGGCTATTTCATTGATGCTGTAATGGAGTATAATGGATTTCCACAGAAGATACGAATGGATCATGGCACAGAGAACACTCATGTTGTGGCGATGCAAAGATTCCTGCACAACACCGAGGATGAAAATGGTTTTGACTCTGTTATTCTCGGTCCGAGTACAGGAAATCAAAGGATAGAGCGATGGTGGTGCACTTTAAGAAGTGAATGTGCCCAGTTTTGGATGGACCATTTTGACCAGCTTAAAGCCGATGGCTATTTTGTTGACAGCTTTCTGGACAAATCACTGATCCAGTTTTGTTTCCTACAAACAATACAGGTACTATAAATTTACTTCTTGCTTTCAGCACACAATTTTGAAATAAGTTACAAATAATACAAAAGCATGACTTTATTTCTAACAACTATTTTATTTTATTTTTTCCATTTTTTAATCAAACAGGTGGAGCTGGATGAAGTTGTCCATGCATGGAATGACCATCGTATACGATCTACAAATAATCCTCGGGCTCCGCATGGTCGTCCCACATTAATGCATGGTGTTCCCAACCTGTATGGGGTTCCAAATTTTTTACAGTCTGCTGATCTGACAAAGCTGGAAATATGTATAGAAGAATGTCGTTTCAAGGACTTTCCCTGTGATGTTGATGTATTTAACTTATGCACTGAACTCATGACTGAGCACAGACTGGTAATGACAGATGATGTGTATGAAATTACTAATCTTTATGTAACACTCCGTCAAATGATCAGTGATGAGCTGGGGGAATAGTTTCTCTAAATCATCCAGGTCCACACAACATCTGACAAGTCAGATATTATGTCAATATGTCCTGTGTAAACACTGTGTGATTGTAAAACTAAATTCATGAATGAGTTACAATTTGTTTCTATTTTTTTTCTAAAAAAAAGACTATACATTTTACTTAACTTCAGTGTTGAGGTCAAGGTCTATCTATTAATTTTTATGTGGTTAATTTTATTTATTAATACAAAATAGTAGCCTCTTGTTCAAAACAACACTAAATAGTGCCAACATTTCCAGGTTTTCTATTTTCTTACACTTACTTGTTCAGGGAAACTGTTGATATATGGACATGAATGTTAAATGTACAAGCAATGTTTGAATCATGTTATTACTAACAGATAACACTTTCTGAGTTTTCCTACCAATATGCTATTGTTTGCAGTTGGTATTAATTTGATAAGAGTACAAATGTTGTCATTACTCTTGACATATATATTTCAGTGTTTTTCAGTATTATTGCCAATCAGTTTATTTACAGTGCAACAACAAACAGACTCTACACTTTGTTCAGAATGTATTTATTTTGTGTTCTGCCAACAAACAACTATCCATTATTTTGACATTTCCAAAAATAAATTACAAGTGCTTAAAAAAAATTGCCTTGGTGTATAGTGCACTCATTTGATAAGCTTAAGATAAAGGAATATACCAAGTTGTGCCCAGCAAAATAAAAATTAAGACATTTTTTTATAACCTTCCACAAAAGAAATGGAATGTTCAAAAAAGAAAAAAAAATTCAGAAAGTGATTTTATAAATATGAATGCAATGTAACAAGTAGCCCATCGGTACCCCTTCCGATGGGCTCACCACCTGTCCGAGGGGCCAAAGGGGTCGGGTGCATTGTGCTATGGGCGGCAGCCAAGGGAGGGGACCCTGGCGGTCTGATCCTCGGCTGCAGAAGCTGGTTCTTGGGACGTGGAACGTCACCTCTCTGGTGGGGAAGGAGCCGGAGCTAGTGTGCGAGGCTGAGAGGTTCCGGCTAGAAATAGTCGGCCTCACCTCGACGCATGGCTCTGGTTCTGGAACCAGTCTCCTTGAGAGGGGCTGGACGTACTTCCACTCTGGAGTTGCCCACGGTGAGAGGCGCCGGGCTGGAGTGGGCATACTTGTTGCCCCCCATTTGGGCGCCTGTACGTTGGGGTTCACCCCGGTGAACGAGAGGGTAGCCTCCCTCCGCCTACGGGTTGGGGGACGGGTTCTGACTGTTGTTTGTGCTTACGGGCCGAACGGCAGTTCAGATTACCCACCCTTCTTGGAGTCCTTAGAGGGGGTACTGGAGAGTGCCCCTCCTGGGGACTCCCTTGTTCTACTGGGAGACTTCAACGCTCACGTGGGCAATGACAGTGAGACCTGGAGAGGCGTGGTTGGGAGGAACGGCCCCCCGATCTGAACCCAAGCGGTGTTCTGTTGTTGGACTTCTGTGCTCGTCACGGATTGTCCATCACGAACACCATGTTCAGGCATAAGGGCGTCCATATGTGCACTTGGCACCAGGACGCCCTAGGCCGCAGTTCGATGATTGACTTTGTCATCGTCTCATCGGATTTGCGGCCGTATGTCTTGGACACTCGGGTGAAGAGAGGTGCGGAGCTGTCCACTGACCACTACCTGGTGACGAGTTGGCTCCGGTGGTGGGGGAGGAAGCCGGTCAGACCTGGCAGGCCCAAACGTGTAGTGAGGGTCTGCTGGGAACGTCTGGCGGAGTCCCCTGTGAGACAGAGCTTCAACTCTCATCTCCGGCAGAACTTCGAACACGTTCCGGGGGAGGTGGGGGACATTGAGTCTGAGTGGACCATGTTCCGTACCTCCATTGCCGAGGCGGCCTATCGGAGCTGCGGCCGCAAGGTTGTTGGTGCCTGTCGCGGCGGCAACCCTCGAGCCCGTTGGTGGACACCTTCGGTGAGGGATGCTGTCAAGCTGAAGAAGGAGTCCTACCGGGCCTTTTTGGCCTGTGGGACTCCAGAAGCAGCTGATAGGTACCGGCGGGCGAAACGGCATGCGGCTCGGGTTGTCGCTGAGGCAAAAACTCGGGCGTGGGAGGAGTTTGGAGAGGCCATGGAGACAGACTTCCGTACGGCTTCGAGGCGATTCTGGTCCACCATCCGGCGTCTCAGGAGGGGGAAGCAGTGCAGCACCAACACTGTTTATAGTGGGAATGGTGCGCTGCTGACCTCAACTCGGGACGTTGTGGGCCGGTGGGCGGAATACTTCGAAGACCTCCTCAATCCCACCAACATGCCTTCTGTTGAGGAAGCTGAGCATGGGGACTCTGGGTTGGGCTCTCCAATCTCTGGGGACGAGGTCGCCGAGGTGGTCAAAAAGCTCCTCGGTGGCAGGGCCCCGGGGGTGGATGAGATCCGCCCGGAGTTCCTTAAGGCTCTGGATGTTGCGGGGTTGTGTTGGCTAACGCGACTCTGCAATATCGCATGGACATCGGGGGCAGTTCCCCTGGACTGGCAGACTGGGGTGGTGGTCCCCCTGTTTAAAAAGGGGGACCGGAGGGTGTGCTCCAATTACAGGGGGATCACACTCTTAAGCCTCCCTGGTAAGGTCTATTCAGGGGTCCTGGAGAGGAGGGTCCGTCGGATAGTCGAACCTCGGATTCAGGAAGAGCAGTGTGGTTTTCGTCCTGGTCGTGGAACACTGGACCAGCTCTACACCCTCAGCGGGGTCCTGGAGGGTGCATGGGAGTTCGCCCAACCAGTCTACATGTGTTTTGTGGACTTGGAGAAGGCGTTCGACCGTGTCCCTCAGGGGGCCCTGTGGGGGGTACTCCGGGAGTATGGGGTACCGGGCCCTTTGATACGGGCTGTCAGGTCCCTGTATGACCGGTGTCAGAGTCTGGTCCGCATTGCCGGCAGTAAGTCGGGCTCGTTTCCGGTGAGAGTTGGACTCCGCCAAGGCTGCCCTTTGTCACCGATTCTGTTCATTACTTTTATGGACAGAATTTCTAGGCGCAGCCGAGGTGTTGAGGGGATCCGTTTTGGTGGCCTTAGGATCGCATCTCTGCTTTTTGCGGATGATGTGGTCCTGTTGGCTTCATCGGAACGTGATCTGCAGCTCTCACTGGAGCGGTTCACAGCCGAGTGTGAAGCGGCCGGGATGAGGCTCAGTGCCTCCAAATCCGAGGCCATGGTCTTGAGCCGGAAAAGGGTAGAGTGCCTACCCTTTTCCGGGTCAGGGGGGTCGTCCTGCCTCAAGTGGAGGAGTTTAAGTATCTGGGGATCTTGTTCACGAATGAGGGAAGAAGGGAACGGGAGATCGACAGGCGGATTGGGGCAGCGTCTGCCGTGAAGGGGGCGCTGTACCGGTCCGTCGTGGTGAAGAGAGAGCTGAGCCAAAAAGCGAAGCTCTCGATTTACCGGTCGATCTACGTTCCCACCCTCATCTATGGTCATGAGCTTTGGGTCATGACCGAAAGAACGAGATCACGGGTACAAGCGGCCGAAATGGGTTTCCTCCGCAGGGTGGCTGGGCTCTCCCTTAGAGATAGGGTGAGAAGCTCGGTCATCCGGGAGGGACTCAGAGTAGAGCCGCTGCTCCTCCACGTCGAGAGGAGCCAGTTGAGGTGGCTCGGGCATCTGGTAAGGATGCCTCCTGGACGCCTCCCTGGTGAGGTGTTCCGGGCACGTCCCACCGGGAGGAGGCCTCGGGGAAGACCCAGGACACGCTGGAGGGATTACGTCTCTCGGCTGGCCTGGGAACGCCTTGGGGTTCCCCCGGAGGAGCTGGAACAAGTGGCTGGGGAGAGGGAAGTCTGGGCCTCCCTTTTGAAGCTGCTGCCCCCGCGACCCGACCCCGGATAAGCGGAAGAAAATGGATGGATGGATGGATGGATGGATGGATGTAACAAGTACAACAGTCAACACAGTTGTGTCTCATAAAACGATACAATAACAGTAAACAGTTTCTATTTTTGTTTGTTCTGGCTGTGAACTTCTAAACATTTCCTACAGTCATTTTTACTTTACCTCTTCTGATTTATTATGTCAGCTAACAATTAACATGTTAATTATGGCAAAACAAAAGTCAGCTACATTTTATTGTCTGGCATCATGGCTTTCCAGAGATAGAATTTTTAACTGCTTCCCTGAAAGTTAGCAGATCTGAAAATGCAGAACTTGTGCGTGTGGTACAATATCTCTACTTCTTAAGATGTTTATTTGGCAAAAATAATTAAGTTAATTGTCATTAAATGCTGTACATTTTTGACTAGAAAACCAGGGAAAGAGCAAAAAATGAAAAACAAGTTAAGTTGCCATATTTATTTTCTGTTTGTGATAATGTGGACAATGTCAATTCTGTTACAAATTCTTAACATTTTGTACTTAATCCTAACAGTAAGTATTGACTCTGTTTTTTGTATCAAAAATCACTACAGATTCCAAATTATTGTTATTTTTTAGAATTGTGCTAAGAAGCCTTGTTGAGTTTTGACAACCTACCCTTGAACAAACCAACAACGGTGCTACACAAATCAGCATTTGCCTATCATAAACAGTTGATCCTTTTTATTACATCTGGAGAAAGTTTGGGAAGGGTAACATCACCCAGATAAAATTTTATCTCTAAAACCTTAAACTCTGTCAAGGAAATTTGGGGAAAAATCCTCAAAACATCTACTTAGATCTTGATAGGCAACTTGTTACTTTAAATAGCCACCTTAATCTCTTTTTTTTAGGAGTTCCACAACTGTGTAGCTCCACCCACTAATTCCATCACTTTCAAAACTTCAAATAATGTCCATGACCCATACATTAGACTCCAAAACTTTGTTCATTTCAGCACTGAAATCTGGATAGCTGTCATAATAGATTGACAGCTCAAGGACACAGCTACATGTGTGAGCCACAGGTCTTCTGAGAAACCCTTGAATCTTTGTGAAATCGATAAGAATTTTCTTATCCAGGAACAGGTCTGAGCCTGTGCAGAACCTTAGAAACAAGGACAGATGCTGCAAATCTGCATTCCTGATATACGTGCTAACGTACTTTTGAATATCCTTCTGATGGATATTCATTTCCTGAGGAAAGACAATGGACTTCAAAACTTTTCTTGCATTTGGTTGCAAGTTTTCATACAATGAAGAAAGGTCCTGGAAGCTGTTCCCGGTAATACTGAGTGTTTTGGCCCACTGTTCAATAACGTAAGCAGGCTCTTGGACAAGTGTTTTGTGTGCAAGCTCCTGAAGGATTTCATTTACATTGCTGGCAGTGGGCATTCGTCTGCAACTGTAGTTATCAAGAATCTCTATCAATTCTTCTTTGTCAACACTGCTGAAGTCTGACTGCCATGACTGAAACACAAAACGCTCAGATTCAGGCATGCACTTAAGGAAATTCTCAACCACCTTTCTTTTTACCTGTCCAAAAGCTGCTTGCTCTAGTATGACAGGTGCAATCTTCATAGGAAGATATTTCTCTCTTGTCCATCCAAAGACAATTATTCGGCCTACACTCTCCCACTGCTGCTGTCCATAATCATGTCTCAGAAAAGGCACTTTGTAAGTGTTTCCTGTAGTACACTGGTCATAGAATTCTTTCCAGAATTCAGAAAGACAGTCTCTAACGACTCCTCCGTCATCATAACCCATCTCAGGTGTTCCATCTGGCAGGACAAGTTGGATTTTGAAGTCCCTATCTAGAAGTCCATCATCACAGAAGTGTGCTATGAGCTCAGAAAGTACCTGACCTCTGTGAACTACCAGTATCTTCTTCACTGCGTTGACAGATGATGTGGATTGAGGGGATAGTGGCAAAGTGTCACCCAAAATCTGTGGCTCACTGTCAGAAAACGGTCTAGAAACACTATGTTACTGCTATCCAAATCCGCCTCCCTGAGCTCTGCAGAATGAAGTGAAAAGTTAATATTGTCATGATTTGTTATGTTTCCAACAAATAGGAAGTCAGAAGTTACTGTGGATATTGCAGATTGGCTGGTTGTTGCAACATTTACAGCAGATGAAGAGGAAGGCTGACTCAGAGAACTGTCTTGATCCTGAAAAATGGTGAAGACAAACTTCATCTTGACTGACTGACTGGTTAGCCTTCTTTTTACGTGTGGTCAGGTAAAACCTGAGAACAGTCAGTTTTGTAACATGAAACATTTGTCCAACAGAGATTTTGTCATCAATTGGCACTTCCTGATAATCTTTCAGATCTATTTCAAAATCTGTTATGGACCCTTCTCTATTTCTCCCATTTGGAAAGAAAAGGCCAAGAGCCATCTGGATTAGCTCACATTTTTTAGCATCCTTTGATACATCCACCTTCCTTGTTCCACCACCTCTTCTTGCTCTTACTTGTTTAAAAGCCTGTTGTTCTTCATCATAAAGCAGCCAGCCTATTTCTATTTTTCTCTTTGACTTCAGAGCATTTTTCTTTACAGTTGTTTCAGATTGCTCTTCTTTTTCCATACCACAGCCATCTTCATGAGCAGTTCTTCTTTTTCCCAGCTTTGATTTCAAGCGCTCAAACAGTTTTGATTTGCGACTGTTTGGGGGGCCATTTTCCTTTCTTTTACAGTATCCCAATAGGGCTATGCGGTCTCCATATGATGGCAAATAATTCTTTAACTCTTCATCTGTCATGAGCTGGATGACGTTGGTATCAATCTAAATAAGGACAATAAAAAATTATTTCTTTAAAACTACAAAAATGGAACTAGAATTGCATGCATATTATTTTAATTAAATTAGATGACACTGTTAGACACATGCTTTAAAAAAACTAGTTTTTGAAATGGTGGCTTTTTTCAGCTAGTACCTTCTCTCTCTGCATGGTCTCGATAGTTTCCTCAGGAATATTCCTTTGTTTCAGGAAATCAATCAGGTCATCCATTCTGTGATCTTACAATGGAAGAGAAGATACCCAAGACCATCATCAAATGTTTCCAATAAAATGTAAAGCAAGTCATACTACAAAATATAATTTTATCTGGAAAACTAATAATAATATAGTCATTCATAATGCCATCCATCAATGCATCAACACCCTCATCCCTAGTAGGGTATGGAGGGGTCTGGTGTCTATCTACATAAAACGAGAGGTGGGTTCACCCTGAACAGGTCGCCAGTCTGTCGCAGGGCAACACAGAGACAGACAGGATAAACAACCCTGCACACACACACACGCACGCACACACACACACACACACACGCACACACACACACACACACACACACACACACACACACACACGCACACACACCTAGGGAGAATTTAGAGAGACCAATTAACCTGACAGTCATGTTTTTGGACTGTGGGAGGAAACCGGAGTACCCGGAGAAAACCCACCATGCACATGGATGCATGGTGGGTGCACAGGTGGGCTTTCTCTGCATGGAGAGAGCCCGGGGTCTTTCTCCATCCAGAACGACCCTGGGCTGGGACACTCATAATGCCTTTAAGCACTATGTTTTTTTGTCAAATATTTTACTAAGGTTAAACTCAAACTATTTCAATGTTACAAATAAAATGTTTCACCAAAATATTTATTTTTTAAATTTAAAACTTTTGTTTTATAATAACTATAAACCACAGTTATTTGTATAATTACACAAATATATGCATATACAGTGGTTTTACTTTTAAAACTTCTTTAAATTCACAGAAAAGATAAGAAAGCATTTATTGGTAATAAAGAACTGTATCGTTCCATATTGACCTTGTCTTTAGCAGTAGAAAAGGAAATACACTGAAAATTAAGCCATCTGAGGAGAATAGAGGTCTTTCAATAGAGAACGGGAGAAACACGCTATAGCAGAGAAGTCACTTACCTCTTGTGTGATCAGAAAAGGCTAGTGAAAATCCAGCTGTTCCACGCTGTCCAGCCTTTTGTCTTTCTGAAACAACACACTGTACAAAAGCAAGCACATGACATAAAATGCCATGACATATTTAGTTTAACTTTTAAAAAATACATAGGCTCAGAGGTATCGTTTCGGTGTCGCAGTAGTTTGGGAGCGAGATCCAGCATCTACGAACTACTCACCAGTTATTACACCACGACTTTGTATTAATCTGAACATGTGTCATTACAGCAAATAAAAGTACCACACATCCTCGGCCGGTCTTGTGGGGAACAGAATTTCTCACAAGACCGGAAAGCTAGGACTAACGAAGACACAGAAAACGTTAGCTTCAAATATATTCATCTTCTTAAGCTATATTCAAGATTAGCTAACGTCGTCAGTATGCCAAATTGATTACTTTATACTAGTTTATGCTAGCTTATATTACAGACTTAAATGAACAAAACCACATTTCTTACCGTTGTAAACAGCTATATTTAGCTGGATGCTTGCTGGCGCCAGGCGCGACCGATGATAAAGTCAAACGGTACAGGTGGACTGAACTAATTCGAAAGGGGGGTTCAACCTCCACAGTCCCTAAACCTCCTGAGCCGATATAGACTATCTCGTTATTTTGAGATACTATCTCATTATAATGAGATACTATCTCATTATAATGAGATACTATCTCGTTATTTTGAGATACTATCTCATTATAATGAGATACTATCTCGTTATTTTGAGATACTATCTCATTATAATGAGATACTATCTCGTTATTTTGAGATACTATCTCGTTATTTTGAGATACTATCTCATTATAATGAGATAGTATCTCGTTATTTTGAGATACTATCTCATTATAATGAGATAGTATCTCGTTATTTTGAGATACTATCTCACTACCTGTCCATTCAGATTGCAGAGGGTATTTCCAATTGACTTAATTTATAACCATGTATGTTAGTATTTGTCTTCATGATCAGCTTCTATTCAGCTAAATATGTATAAAATTGCTACCGTAACCTCGGAGTTGATTAGACTTTTCAGTTCAACTGAAACGGACTGTCAGCCGTCAAGAGGCTGTTAGATAAACGTTGCTTTGTTCTTGGGTTGTGACTTGCAGAGCTGGCTTGCAATAATCAGAAAATGTAAGAGATGAAAGACGGTTTCATTCTTAAAGATATTAATAATCGCTTCTTAACGAATCGCCATACCATAATGAAGTTATAAACCGCTAACCCTCCTATTTCTGATGGGTGCCGACCGTTAGCATGATATGCTATCATTGACGCCTACTATATGTCTTAACTGAAAACCATTCTATTCAGAATGAGGAATGTATAATAATTTAATTAACCTTATGCAGTATAATTTCCATAATCTAATTTATAACCATATATTGTTAGCATTTGTCTTTATGGTCATCTAAGTAGTTAAAAAGAAATGCAACCGCGGCAATTAATTGGACTTTGCGGTTAAAAAACGTTGCTTTCCAACGTGTTAACTGTTGGAATTCACCTAAATATACACAACGTGTTGTGTATTTTTCTGATCAAGTCAATAATTGTGAGATAACACACAGTGTCTTTTCACAGATGAAAGAAAACTGCTCACCATCGTTCTTTGCCTGGTAAGTACATTGCAAGTTCAGCAGCCTGTCGAGCCCAAATGTTTTTAACAATAAATTTGGAAATATACGATTAGACAGTGACAATGTGGAAACCTGAATGTTTTTGACAGTTTCATTCTGAACCAACATTTTATGAACGCAGAATCTCACAAATTGGACTGAAATATTTAAAGCTTTTTAGCAAACTTCCTCATTTTGTTGAATATTTTTTTCTGGACTGTGCTACCATCTTTGTGCACTAAACAAATGTGTAACAAGGTGGTGATCTTATGAGCTGTCTAAATCCATATACATTACAATCTTAGTATCTAAAAACAGACTCGATGTCTTTTTAAAAAATCCTCTTAGACAGAACCTTGTCTGAAAACATAAATAAGGTAATAGTGTCACTCCCAACTCTTCATTGCAATAGAATTTCAAACGCACTATTAAAATGGCCCTATTAGGGACAGACGCTTACAGCAGAAGCAGAGTGATGCAAACATAGGACTGCTGCTTTTTACGTTAGTCTGTTTTGTCTATGTGCCTTTGTTAAATAAATTCAATAAATGTAACTGTTATTTTCCTCCTTTCAGACAACCTAGATATTTCCACCAAATTCTGCTCAGTGAGGTGAGTACTAGCAGCATGTGGCTTTATTTGATTTAAAAAAGTTAGCTGAAACGTCCAGAAATGTCTAGATCAAAGCAGCTTGTGTACAGAGGACAAAGAACCTTAGCGGATATGTGTGTTCTGGACTCCTGAAGGTTTTCTGGTCAGCTACTAACAAACTGTTTCTACTCTCCCTCACATAGATAAGGATGTTCCAACGTGGATCAGCCGAGCTGTCACAGCTGATCCAACCTGACTCACACACAATTTGAATAAAATCATATCCACAAACATTTGCTTTAAATTAGATCCAAACAGGATATGCTGGTTATGCTCACATGACGACCCTGTTGTCCAAAACCCTGTAAGAAACATGACTCAGTACAGCAACAACCGTCTGAGTTGTTTTCTGGTTTTCTGTCACTCACTTTAATCTCTGTGATGAAGAAGGTCAAGTCAACATTAAATTCTGCTAAAGCAACTGGCTGTTTTATCTGTTGGTATGCTGGGATGCATCTTATTTCAGTAAGAATATCATAATCTACATTCATTGAACTATTTCAATAAAGGTCATGAAAACACAGCAACAACCCAATTCACACCACAAAGCTTAGTTCACAATAGTAGTAGGTATGAATCTTTTCACAGTTTGAACCTTTTCAGATGAAATCTGACCCAGAAGCTGCTCTGTTGAGAATGTTTTATTTTGATGTCTATTGGCTGTTCTTTGTCTCGCAGGTGTTCCACGGACCCTCTTTTCTAACCACTGTCGGAAGCATTTTAATTTTCCAACTGTGTTTTTTCCTTTCCTCTTCCTTCCAACATATCTGGCAAACCATTTACTGTGCATTTTACTATCCCATCCCTAAACTCTCCTCCGAATTTCTTCAAAACCAGCATCCCAATAGGTGGCCTGGTTTTTCCGAATTCAGGAGCCTGGTTTACCAGTAACCAGAGTTCCCTTTATTTCTTCAACCATCAGTTTACTGCCAAATTGATGTTTGCCTGTCTCTCTTAATCTAGTTTACCAGTAACTAGATCTGTTTTCCACTCACATCTTACGTCCTGTGACCTCTGAACAGTTCTTCTATTGATTTTGTGACATGAATTTTGTGGCATTGATTTTGTGGCTATATATTTGAGAAATCCTACTTCTATCGAGTTCATCAGTAACTCATCTGACTATCATTGAGAATCTGAGAGAATCTCCCCTCTCACTGCTCTGTCTTTCCTGTCTACCTCTCTCCACCGTAAGAGTAAATAACTGGGAAGCTTCACACATCTAAGACGTCATTTTTGAGTAATCTCTTAAGTTTGAAAAGCTTCCATTTAAAAATTGGCCAAAATAATTACTCAAACAGGTCAACTAAAACTTGATCTGTATAAATTTGAATTGAAAGCAAAGTTTGCTTTCTGCTGAACTACATTCCTCCAATTCTAATTGGACTTAAGTAAAGCTCTGGTCTTGTCTGACAAATATATTTATAGAGCACTATTGGCATAAAGTCAAAAACAGTAAAAGAAAAACGTAAAACTTTGATATTTCTAAGACGTCTTTTTGAGTAATCTGATTTTGACCTGAAGTTTAAAACACTTCTATTTCAAAATTGGATTATAATTTTATATTTTAAATAATTTCTGAAACAGATCAACTAAATACTTGATCTGTATACATTTAAAAACTGAAAATTAATCTTCTGAGCTAAATCTTTATTGAACAAAATTCCAATTGGACTGAAGTAAAGCTCATTTTTTTATCTGAGCTGCCTAATTCGTGTTCCTGCTTGCTGCTACTGACGTTGGACTGAACTTCAGGTTTGTTCACAGGTTTGTACTGACTAGCTATTCAACACTAATACATTGATTGTAAGTGCATTGGTGTAGTTTTGTGTTGTATCTGCTTATCTTGAGATAAAAAGATCAACAACGACCATTGGAGTTGCTGTTTCCTGCTTGACCTGTCCAGAAGTCTAAACAACAATGCCCAGAAAGAATCAGCGTTCCCAGGCTCAGAAGCTCAGATGGCAGAAGGAGAAACAGCCTCAGAGCGATAAAGTGACAGGTACTGACTCGGAGGACAAGTCAGTTGGAGAGTCTGTTGAGCGACAGCAGGTAAACAATATAAGTGAAAACAGTTTATCCTCTGTGGTAACACTATCTAATGGAAACACTGCCAAACCAGTATTCCAGCATAATGCAAAAGATACAAAAAGTGCATCACAAATGTCTTATGCTGACATGGTGAAAAGGGGACGTGGTTCAGCTCAGCAGTCTCGAGTTAATGTAGAACTTCAGCCATCAGTGATAAATGTTTGTGCCTCACGGAGTCAAGATTCGTTAAAATATGGAAAATACAGGAACAGTCAGTGTATGGCAAACAGTTTGGTTTTTCTGGCTTTTTTCCATGAGAATGAAACAATTACCAGACCAGATCTTGACCTCATTCTGGATAAAGGTGATGCTGTGTACAGACAGGCTAGAGAAAGATTTCCTCGTAGCATCCATTTGGCAACTGATGAACTACCAA
The DNA here is from genome assembly GCF_904066995.2 of Poecilia reticulata. NCBI lineage: Eukaryota > Metazoa > Chordata > Actinopteri > Cyprinodontiformes > Poeciliidae > Poecilia > Poecilia reticulata. Next base: position 101,887 of record NW_027675131.1, on the reverse strand, counting down.
ATGAGGTACTGGCACGCAGGTCAACATATCAGATCGCCATGACTCCAGTACCCGTATGTGGAACATTTGGAGGTGGACAGAGTTTTCCAAGCCTGGAAAAAGCATTGAGACAATTGTCATCAGATGTACAATATGGGCTGCTGATCATGTCAGGCTTGGCCATTGGGGTTTTTAGAAGCAGATTTGGTGAGTATGGATACTTTGACCCACACACAAGGAACAAAAATGGAATGCCAATGACATGCAATCTTTTAAACTTTGGCACAGCAGTGATGCTGAAATTTCCCGTCTTAGTGACATGATTCACAGATTAAAATCAGTGTACACAATGCTTAATGTTCCATCATCTTGTGCATTTGAACTCCAGCCCCTCTCATTTTACCAGAGAGATGCTTCAGACACAGTTGGCACTTCTCCACTGTTAAATGAATCTGAGACACCAACTGCTGTTCAGCAAGAGGTTGAGTCTGCTTCCTGACAAAACATTCCTGCTCTTGAGTCAAACATCAATGTTGAAGTCATGTGTCCTGTTGCAAGTGGTCCTTCTGATGATGTAACTGAAGGTGTATCTAATGCAGTTAGTTTTATGTCGTCTGTCACACAAGAAATATAGTACTCCCCATTTCCAGTGAAACAAAAATGCAACAAGTGCACTTTTGGAAATGTCTTTGAAACTGTCAAAGTACCCTAAAGCGAAAAGACAAAAGATGAAGATGAGACTACTTAAGGCAGAGATACCGAACAAAGAAAAGAGAATCAAAAAAGGAAGGAAAGAGAAAACTATGCATTAAGCGAGTCCTTCAGAGCAAAGAAAATATCTTATTCTCACAGGAATTTTCAAAACAACCCTAAAAGGAAGCAGAAGAAAAACCTGTACATGAAAAATCTGTATAGACAGAGTTATGAGTTTAAAGAGAAACAGAGATCACGCATCAGAACAGCATACAAAGAGAATGAAAAATTTAAACAGAGACAAAAATACTATGTGAGTAATTTATACAGAAATAATCCTAGATTTCAGGAACGACAGAAAAGCTACATCAGAATTTATACAGAAATAATTCTAGATTTCAGGAACGACAGAAAAGCTACATCAGAATTTATACAGAAATAATCCTAGATTTCAGGAACGACAGAAAGCTACATCAGAAATTTATACAGAAATAATCCTAGATTCAGGAACGACAGAAAAGCTACATCAGAAATTTATACAGAATAATCCTAGATTTCAGGAACGACAGAAAAGCTACATCAGAAATTTATACAGAAATAGTCCTAGATTCAGGAACGACAGAAAAGCTACATCAGAAATTTATACAGAAATAATCCTAGATTTCAAGAACGACAGAAAAGTTACATCAGAAATTTTTAAAGAAATAATGCAACATTTAGACAGAGACAGAGATCTTATGTGACTGAGCTTTATGCAAAAAACAAAGATTTCAGGCTGAAACACAAAGAACTGATGAAAACCCTGATGAGAGACAAATATAATAAAAACAGTTCATTCAGGATGCTGCAAAAGAACAGATGTGCACTGAATGTAAAAGAAATACAGACAGATGAAAGATTCCCTCAGAGAGAAAGGAGAATCTTGAAACATGTGTTGCACAAACTAATACGCCAGATAACAGACTGATTAATGAAGCCATTTCAGTTTTCAGATCAAATATAAAAGCTGGCCCCACTTATGTGTGCACTGTCTGTCACAAGTCCTCGTTTCCCAACCAAGTTGAACTCTGTAAAAGGTCGAATTATATAAAGAAACCAGATGTGGTTAAACAGTGTTTGACAGGCAAGTACATTCATGTTTGTGATGAAGGCTGCATGGATGGACAGTGTACAGTTCCTCATGAGAGAAGTCAAGAGTGGATTTGTCACACGTGCCACAGACATCTAAAGAAAGGATCCATGCCACCGCTAGCAGTAGCTAACAAACTTGACTTGGCAGTACTTTCCAGTGAGCTGTCAGATTTAATATTCTGGAAAGACATCTAATTGCTAAGTGCATACCGTTTGCAAAAATTATTCCACTTCCAAAAGGCAGACAAAGATTAATAAGGGGCAATTTTGTGTGTGTACCATCAGAGCTCCAAGAGACAGTCAATGCCTTGCCCAGGCTTCGGAGCGAGTCACAAGTGATGAGAGTAAAATTGAAGCGACGTTTGTCCTACAGAGGTCATCAGCTTTTTCAAACAGTAACCTGGTCTAAACTAATCTCTGCATTATTAAAACTTAAGCAGATTCATCCAGAGTATCGGGAGATAGATATTAGACATGAAGCTGAGCTTTGTGACCCTACACTTCCTGATGATGATGATGATGATGATGACGATGGCAATAGTGATGTAAGTATGGATGAGGATGACTATGATGAGGCAGATCTCATGGAAATTGATGAGTATGAGAAAAATGCTTTATGTGAGGCTGAAAATTATCAGGACAGTGATTGTGAACAACTCCAGCCACAGATGAATGATGGAGAAGAAGGTGATTGCCAAATGGAGGATTCGCTATAGAATCATGCCTTCAGCCTCCTGACATATCAGAAGAGATACTTTGTTTCTCTGAAAGTACATACTGCTTAGCCCCGGCACAATCAAATTCACCCGTCAGCTTTTTAAGACCCCAAATTTGGAATCCATGAGCTTCCCGGTACAATTTCCAACATCAGAGAACACTTTGGACACAAGGAGACTCATTAAAGTGACACCAAGTGGATATTTCAAGTCACGGCTTTTCATGTTGACAATCGCTTTGCCAGAGACCCAACATACTTGTTTTTTGCACAGTTTGTGACAGAGATACACTTGGCTAACAACAGCATGACGATTCAGCTACGAAAAGGAAAGACCAGAACCAGAGATGGTCGCAGAATAACCTCAGGTATGTTGCAGGACAAACGAGAGGTTGAGAAACTGGTGAGAAATAAAGACGCCATGAGATTCATGCAACCTCTAAGAGGTACTCCAGCATACTGGAACAGAGCAACAAAAGACTTGTTCAGTATAATTCGTCAAATTGGCACCCCCTGTTTTTTTGTCACGTTTTCAGCTGCAGAGTTCAGATGGCCTGAAATCATTCAAGCCATAAAGAGGCAACAAGGTGAGGAAATTGATGTCGACGCTCTTGACTGGACCGCCAAGTCTGAGATTCTGCGATCCAATCCTGTCACCTGCATGCGTTTATTTGATAAGCGAGTTGAGGCACTTTTCAGAGATTTGTTGCTGTCAGATGCTCAGCCTTTGGGAAGAGTGATTGACTATTTTTACAGAGTTGAGTTTCAGCACAGAGGAAGTCCACACATCCATGCGATGCTATGGGTTGAAGGAGCTCCACAGCTGGATGAGTCAGACGATCAAACTGTGTGTAATTTTGTTGATAAATACATCTCGGCACAGCTTCCTGATCCAGACAGAGAACCAGAACTGTATCGGAAAGTTTCTGAAGTTCAGAGGCACAGTAAGAATCACACCAGGTCTTGTTTCAAGAGTGTGAACTCTGGTTGTCGATTTGGTTTTCCAAAGCCCCCCTGCAGAAACACAGTGATCTCCAGACCAGGTGAGAACAATGACACTGAAACTGCCAAAGCCAAACTCAGACCTTTGATGCAACTCCTGAACGAACCTGAAGTCGCTTCCATGAGTTTAGAGCAGATCCTTTCTCGGTGTCACTTGACGCTAGAAGAGTATGAATCTTGTCTTCAGACCATGAACAAAAAGACTGCCATCTACTTGAAGCGTGATCCCAAAGATTGCTGGATAAATGCTTACAATCCACATCTGCTTAAAGCTTGGGACAGTAACATTGATGTGTCTTTCATACTAAATGCCTACTCATGTATACAGTATCTAACAAAATACATCACAAAGAAAGAAAGTGGACTGTCAGAGTACCTGAAAACAGTGATTGACAATTCAAACATGGACCGAGTCAATGAGTGTGATGAAATGAAAGCGATCATGCAAGCGTACTCTAAAAAGCGAGAAATTAGTGCTCAGGAGTGTGTTGCTCGAGCCTGTGGATTAAAGATGAAAAACTGTTCCCGCAGTGTTGTGTTCATACCCACAGACGATAATCCTGTAAAGATGAGTCGACCAATGTCTTTCTTGGAGGATATCCCATCGGATTCCTGCAATATATGGATGACCAGTTTGACGGATAAGTACAAAGCAAGGCCTGAAATACCCGAATATGAGGAAATGTGTTTGGCTGATTTCGCTGCTACCTGCAGGTTTGTAAGTTCAGAGAAGGCAAGCACTAATGGTGTTTTACCACTTTTAAATCAGCTGGGATTTGTAACAAGGCGAAAAATGACAAGCCCTCCGTCATCCGCTACTATCATTGTTCTAAAGAGAAGGAACCAGAGCAGTTTTATGCCAGATTACTGAGACTGTACCTTCCTCATCGGTCAGAGTTTGAAATTCGAAGCGTCAGTCTTCCTACCTACGAGTCCTTTTACTCCTCTGGCTGTGTCCGCCTACCAGGTTCAGACCTCCTTGAAACCGTCAAAAGTGTTGTCAAGAGAAACAGAGACAAATATGAGAAAAACAGTGAGGAGATTGAGAGTGCCCTTGAAGAGTTTGAGGAAAGCAGAGACCATGTGATTGATGAGTGGTGTAATCTTGCTCCTGAATCTGAAGTTGTGAGGTTGCAGTGTGACGACGACCTTCAGCCGGCAGAGCCTGAAAACGAACAGGAAAATGTACCAGACTTTGTCCTCAGTCTTCTGCCGTCAATGAAATGCGAGCCATCAGAGAACCTCCCGCTATGGATCCGAATTTGCTGAGACAAATGTATCAGAACCTGAACCAGAAGCAGGCCTGTATTTTCTATGCCATCAGAGACTTCTGCCTTAAACTTGTGTGCGGTCTGAAACCAGAGCCATTTTTTCTGTATGTAAATGGTGGGGCAGGTACTGGAAAGTCGCATCTGATTCGATGCATTTACTCAGAGGCACGCAAAATACTCAGCAGGCTGCCACGCTTCTCAGAGGATGCTGATATTTCTGCTCCAACTGTTCTGCTCACTTCTTTCACTGGAACGGCAGCTTTCAACATCGGTGGAACAACACTGCACTCTTTGTTTAAACTTCCAAGGTCGTTAAAACCTCCAATTCAAGGTCTTGGCAATCAGTTGGATGAAATCAGGTCAGAACTATTCAACGTTCAAATCTTGATCATTGATGAGATCTCCTCTTTGCTTATGTGGATGCACGGCTCAAACAAATCAAAGGAAGTCATAAACCATTTGGAGATGTATCTGTATTGGTGCTCGGCGATTACGCTCAGCTGAAACCAATTCGCCAATCTACACCTCTTTGTGTACACGACCCAACGGATATTGACTTGTGGCAGGAACATTTTCAAATGACCTCTCTAACTGAGATTATGAGGCAAAAAGATGATATTGCGTTTGCAGAGATGCTGAACAGAATTCGGGTGAAAGGAAAAACTGATGAATTGTCTCAGGCTGACAGAGATTTGTTATCACAAGCCATCACAGAACCAAGTCTTTGCCCTGCTGACGTTTTGCACATTTTTGCAACCAATAAGTTGGTGGATGAACACAATTTGGCAACTCTGAACTTGTTACATTCCAACATCATCACCATCGACGCAGATGACTTCCACAAGGATCCACAAACAGGCAGAATGGCACGCAAAGAAAGACCATGCAAGGGAGGTAGAAATGATTTAGCAGACACTTTGAAAGTTGCCGTTGGAGCTCAGGTCATGCTTACCAGAAATATCGATGTTCAAAATGGACTAGTTAATGGTGCATTTGGTGTCCTAACAGCTGTTGTAACTTCTGACACTGATGAACACAGCATCAGTAAGCTGGGCCTGACAATGGATAATCAAACAAGTGGGACCAGAAACCAAAGTGGACCTTCAGAGACTGCCAATCTTGTTTACATCGAGAGAGCGGAGGAGAATCTGAAGCTAAATGGAGTGGTACATAGACAGTTTCCTGTGAAACTGGCTTTTGCTTGTACTATTCACAAAACCCAAGGCCTAACAACAAATGCAGCTGTGGTGTCTTTGAAGAAAATCTTTGAACCAGGTATGGCATACGTAGCTCTCAGCAGGGTAACGTCTCTCAGTGGACTCTACCTACTAGATTTCGACGAAAAAAAAATATTTGCCAATCCTCAAGTCACTGCAGCTCTTCAGACCATGAGACAAGCCAGCGTAGATGACATGATGCCTCTTCTTCAGGTGAAAGAAACTTTAAACAGGCCAGAAACACTGGTAATTGTTTCGCATAACACCGAGGGACTCCCATCTCACATCTGTGACATAAGAAAACATCACGAACTGTGTCTGGCAGATGTGCTGTGTCTGACTGAAACTCACCTAAAAGGATCTTTTGTTTACGACAATCTGCATCTGGATGGCTACAATATGTTCAAACGAAACAGACATGTGTCATACTCAAATTTTCCCCAAATGGCTTCCAAAAGTGGAGGTGGTGTGGCGGTTTATGTGAGAAACCATATTAAGGTTAATGAAAGAAAATATTTGCAAAATGTGACTGATCTTGAGTTTGTGGCTTAGAAGGTTGAGTCTCCATTCAGGGCAGTGATTGCAGCTGTGTACAGACCTCCTAACTACAGCCTGAGACCGTTCCTGGAAAATCTGGTAAGCCTTCTGGATGCACTGGAGATGTTGGACTGTCACCCTGTCATTGTATGTGGAGATTTCAACGAGAATCAGGTACGCAGTTCACCAGGGCAAATTCTGGAGCTGTTTCAGTCTCGGGGATATGTTCAGTTGATCACTTCTGCTACCACAGAGAAAAACACATTGCTTGATCTAATTTTCATTTCTCAGCCACAGAAATCTTTACATTCAGGTGTGATGAGAACATACTACAGTTACCATGATCCTGTGTTCTGTGTCCTGTCCACAACCGAATCATCAGAGGTCTGTGAGTAAAAGCATGCCAAAGGTAAACTTTTTTTAAAATGACTGTATTTCCTCTTAAAATGTCTTACACAACAGCGTTCCTAATTATATTTCTTCAAATCATTACATTATTCAGCCAATAAGAGTTATGCCATTTTTTTAAATATTAGGAATCCAAACAGTTTATGTTTTAAGAATATTGCAATTTTTTCAGTGATAAACTTTGTGGTAGAAACTATTAAAGTTATATATATGAGGCTTTTGTCACAAAATCTAACCATTTGATTAAACCTAAATAAGTCTGCTCATTTAGATTTGAGACTTTAAATTAAAGGTCAATTTAATATAATATAAATATATATATATATAGTATGTAATATAGGATATGATTAATGTAAAATTCAAATTCATAAAAACTTTAAAGTAGTTGTGGCTTGTGCATTTATATTGATAAGTGCACAAACCACAACTCTTTCAGCAGTTCTAAACAAGCTGCTACAGTAGATCACAAAAAAAATTCACCAGGAGGTCTGTGTGTAACACAGGCTTCCTCATGAACCAATAACATATGCCAGCTGATGCCCCCTTGGGATGAAAAATGGGAGTTTAGGAAGGGTTCAGGCATAGTGGGTGGGGGGCTTTGACTAGGAACATTTTAGTCTCAACATCAGTTAACACCACCTGAAAAACGACTGCAAGCTTCAACATCTCCTCCAGTTCACACTCGACCAAAACAGAAGATCCTACTGCATCCTAACATGACAGTCGTTATTGAAGGCACAGGGTGAAATGCATCCTTTCAGCTCACAACTGAGCAGTGGTGACCACTGAGGGAAAAAAAGAACTTCCTTACACAGAAACATGTTCTCCAGCTTGAGCACTCAGAGACATCTCCTCTTGCTGCATCAGTCAAGGGATATCCTACTGCTGTGGCTGAAGTGGAGCTATTTGATTTGTAAGTGTGAATGTTCACTTTTCTCTGAGAATGCTATTGTTACTCATGATAAATCTCTTTGCATTACAGATTAAAGTGTCTTAAGTCGTAGCTCGGCCATCCACTCCAATCAAGCTGAGACTCTCACAGCTAAACATGAACTTAACATCTGTTCATGAAACTTCACTTACAAGACACTGTGTCTCCTGCAGCAAGGTTGAAGGTAACTACCTATCATGTGTCATAGGACGTTTACCGTTTATAGGTCATTACAACACATGTTTTCTCTTGGTTTCTCAGGAGGACTTTCCCATGCATGTCTGGTATCCCCAAGGCATCCCTTTCACCAGCAGAGATGAGGTGCAGCCGACTCTGGTGAGAACTCAATATTGCTTCTGTTCAACTAACTGAGAAATAACTACAATCTTTGTCCAGCTGACTGTCGTATTTATTTTTTCATCTTTAGTGGCCGTAATGTTAGCGTGTTACGACAGCAAAACGCGTTGTGACAGATGACATGATACAACAGTCAGCATTTCAGGACACCTGTGACGAGGACTGAGGCTTCCATTTATTGATTTATTTTGAATATTACAGTATAAAATCATGCACAGGAACAAGAAATCCAAAAGACAGATATTTTTGGACCACAGTTATCTTAACATGTTTGAAAAGAAGTAGGAAGAAGTAAGAAACTGTCTCACTTTTTTCCTGAAGATCTGCACCCATCTCTCCAATGATGTTGCAAACACTGAGCAGGTTAAAGGAAGCTGCAGCGGCAATCAGAAAGGCCCCATCGAGTGTGAACATTTATATCTTCACAGTGACTGATTTTTATTATTATTTTAACTTGCATCACCAGAATCATCTTCACAACAACCATGTAAATGTGAACTATACACAGTTTTGACAAATTTGTAATTAAGCTCATTTCATTCTGCTAAAATCTCTGTAGACCATGTTTACGTACAAATGTGTTTTTTTAATCAGGTTTCCACATGTTGGGTGGAACTAGTGAAAGTTTAAATATGTAAGATATCAAATCTCAAGTGTTTTAGTTTAGCAGGATTATTTTCATCATACTAAAAGTGGGAATAAGACGGGACTTCTAGTGTGTAAACTTGTGACTTTATGCAATGAGAAATGCTTTGTCACCTGTTGATATTAATGAACATGGTGACAATAAAAAGGAAAGAAAAAACTAAATCTTTACGAGAAACCAAAAAAAGTAAATTATGCTATTGTAATATTTTTAAAGTCACATATTACACAACTGTGAATCCTGTATTTATGTGGGGGGAGGGGTATCAGCTGGTAAAATGTTATGGCAAAGGATTGCCACACTTATGCTATTTGAGCAGCTAATTGTTGGGAATGGAAATCCGATCGATGAATCATAATTTGTATTGACACACGGAGCATAATATCAGCCAAGAAAAGCATTCAGACTTTACTTATTTTATTCACTTTCAGCGCTGAAAGGAGACGCTTTTACCATTACATCCGAGAAGAGTTTCTAAAAAGTCTGTAGCGTCTGAGGAGAATGAGGAGGGTAGCTGATTATATGGACTGAAGACACTCCCTGAAATCACACCATGTCTCTGTGGCCTGGGAAAACGTTTCTTTTTCGTGAGAAATGGACCTTGGTGTCTAACAGAATCAAACATGTAACTTTTACTATGGGCCTTTGTCTAACAGCGTGTGACTCTTTCTCGACCTTGGTAAAGCGTCTCAACATTCCCCCTGTTGGGCTTTAAAAGAGCCCAAAAAGTGGAAGACAAACCCTAGAGTAGACACTGTCCTTCCGGAAAACATCCCCCGAGGCTTTTGCAGATGTTGATATACATAGCTTCATTTCAAGTATTGATGTTGTCTTTCATTCATTTCATTTCATTTCATGTCAATTTTGGGGGTAAAAACGGACAGGGCACCCCTATGCCTCTTAGGCGGTGGATCGCAATCACAATGTCCCCTTACAAGCTAATAAAGAACATGTAAAGAAAGAAATTGTTAAAGGATATTAGAGTGTTAAATTTGGAGGAACATAGGTCAACCCACCATGGCATGACTGTTTTTTGTTGTGGTGGGAGAAAATATTTTTTGCAGTTTTGTCAGAGCTTCGTCATCTTCAATTACACATCAATCTTAATTTTGGACCGTAAATTATTTCATTTCATTTTGATTTATTTATTTTAAAACCACATTGTTTGTTTTTTTGGTATTAGCTCAGGTCAACACTATGCCATAGAAGGTTAAAGAACTGTAAAAAAGGCAAAATCCAAAAATGTTTTCTGTTTTTTCTTTAGTAATAGAAGTTAAAAGAGATGAATGTTAAATTTAATGACACATGAAATGGTTAAAAGTTATATTGAGGGAATTGTTAGAATGCACTACAATGCAATTGAATGAAGGGTCAGGATAGTATTTCAAAACTTAATAAAGTGCCAAAAGAGATAAAGTGTTGGGTTAATATTTTCAAATGAATAAAATGTAAATGAGTAAGAGTTACTAAAATGCAAAATCAATAAGTGTTAGGTAACATGCAAAAAGTCAATAAAATGTTAGATTAATATATGTTTTAAAAGTTAAGAACTAAACAGGAACCAAATTTAATAAAAGGTAAATAAAATAAAAGGTAGATATTACTGAAACGTTAATAAATGTAAAATTAGAAATGTTAAGATACTATCCTTAATGTCAATGAAGCAATAAGGAATAATGCGTAAAGCAATCTATTAGTACGTTGATAAACCAAACTTATTTGAAAGGTATATTTAAAGTTAATGAACCACAGAAAGGATGCAATGTTAAATGAATGGTAAGAAAAGCTTAGAAGTAATGAAAATGGAAAGGCAAAGAACATACAACTAACACTAAACAACAAACCAATAAATCAGGATCAAGGCAGCACAGTCAAAATATACTGGTATGAATGAACTATGATGAGGAAACAAGTAAAAATGCTTTCTAAGTAAAATGTAATAGTAATAAAGTTTAATCATATCAGTCTCTCTATAGCGAGACCTATCAACGTCAAATCAGTTTCTGCGTGTGTCCAGATGTTGAGCCGGCGCAGCTCGATGGGAAACCCTGACAGGCCAGCGAGGCTTCAGTGGCGTTTCAGCTGTAAACTGGTCCACCAATCGTGGAAGGCGCCCACAGTCTCACATCCCGGCACACCCAGAAAGGATTGGACTTCATTCTGCAACACAAAAACACAACAAAAGAGAAATCAATGGATTATATAAAGAAAATTAAAGTGAAGGAAAGCATATATTTTCGTCACTAGATACTAGTACTGCCCTTAAACTCTGGAAAGCTGGAGCTCCACGGTCGTCTTTCGGTTCTGGGAAACCATCTGATAGGCAGGTGGGGTTCTGTTGGTACCACTGCTCTTCTCTATGTTGGAGGTGATGCACTGAACAGCCAAGGACCTCAGGCAGGCAACAGCAGCATCCACAGGTGATGAGGAGAGCAAGGAGGACGATTCTTTCAGATTGTGCATCATCATGTTTTTTCTTTCTTCCTTTTTTTAAAAGGCTGCTCCTTGAAGCTGAAGATCAGGTAGTTTTTTTTTTTTTTTAAATATATATACTAAGCCAATAGAGCATCAATAAATCCATGACATTTGTTATTTAAGTTCTCCTCTTAATAATAGTTAAAGAAATGCTTAAATTAAGTAACATATTTTAACCTTCAAAAATAGCTTTGCTTGTTTAAATGTTGGATATTCACAGGATCAGACAAATTCAAAAACCAAACAAAAAATCATGTAAAGATCAGATTATAAAATGAATGTGAAAAACTGCCCACAGTAATGTTTATCAAAGAAATATCATTTGAAATGTACATGAATTATCCCTAATAGAAACTTTAGCAGAAAATTTAAACCATACATAAATGTTTTGCTTTATTTTAATCAAGTTCAATCAAATAGTCCTCATTTAATAAGAAGTAACCCGCTATACTAAGGCTTGTAACATATTGTCAATAGTGTGAAAAGTTAATGATACGTGTTAATTTAAGATCCTTTGTAATATCTTCCATTCATGTCATAAAAGATGACCCTGTTTTGTCTCAAACCAAAAACTGTAAATTATGATTATGAGAAATGTTTAGACATTTTAGACAGACCTTGTAGTTACATATTGCACTAGAGTTTTAGTTTTATTCTGTCAATCTGTTTGACCCGCTTTAAGCAGTTCCATAATTGCTCATTTGTAAATCCCAATTTAGACCAATTTACTTTGAATCTTCGTATTTTTCTTCTCATTTTAAAATCTCATGTAATTAGCCTGTTTTTTTTGTTTTTTTTTTTTTACAAGAATAAAGTTAACCCTGTCACTCCATATTAAAGTGACTTTATGGTTTAAATCCCAAAGTTCAACACTTTTACCTTTTGAAAATTGGTTCTTTCGAAACCCTTCTATAAAATATTTATTTAACTGAATTACCCTCTTTTGTAGTGTTTATCATATTTATCAATGTTTTTGCAGTTTTGGGGAGAAATTTTATACAACTAGATTAATTAAATTATATAATTTTCAGGTTAGACCTTTCTGCATGACTTGGTTAAACAAATTATTTTGAATTATAGCCAGAGAGAAGCAAACAATTTATTCCCTGTTTTAAACAACTCTATTTTGTAGAAATCTATTTGACACATGACATCATTGTTAATTTTAATGTATTCAATTCAGAATATTCAGTATTACTTTGGAAACTCATTCGAATAGTTAAAACATTTGTGAATTTTGATTTAACCTCTTATATTTTGCTGAAGCCCAAAACTGAAACATTTCTCAATAGATCAGATTAACTCACAATTTGTAGATTAGACTCATTCCATGCATCTCCCCCTGTTTCTGTATTGAAACACTGTTTAATGTTTCGGTACAGAACCTCCTAAGAACCCCACTCAAATCATTTAGCCCACATTTCTTTCATTGCTAACTATAACAGTTGGGTTTAATTTAAACAGGGTGTTTACACCTCAGTGAAAGAATTGAATATTTGATTGACAATATGTGCAGTAACCCATCATTTGATTCAGTAATTTTCTGAAGAGTAATTTTCCTAAGATTTGAAATGGATTCAAATAAACTTAAATCAAAACTTGAGATACTAGTCCTCATATTTGTAGCCACTGTAATTTGAGCCAAATAGATTTTAGACTATTCTTTTTTGTATTTGAAGTGTGGCTGGTTGTGTTTTTGTAAATTAGGAAATTAACATTTTTTACCGTACTTTTATCCTTTTTCAATCGTTGTCATGCTGGAGGAGAAAAACACATTAGCCAGATGTTGGACAATCAGAGTTATAATCATTCAGGCAAACAAAATATTTCTGTAAGCTGCAGAGTTCTAACACCCTGCTGCATCGGGCCTTCACTTGTACCATTAAACTTATCCTGGGGGTCAGATAGAGGTCAGAATGCAAAGGCAGTAGACCATGAATGTGCTGGAAATTAAAGTAAGGTGAGAAAAAGTGGCATCACAAAACTCAAAAATTCAAGAAAAAACATTAAAAACTACCAAGTTTTGTTGGCAGCCATTTTGTCTCCAACCTGTAGACTGAGTGGAATCCCAGGGGCCCCGGAGTCCAAACCACATGACCAGAGACGTACAACCCAGGACCAACCATGGCAACAGACAAGCAGGACCGCCTCTGAGTCTCAGGATGACTTTACATGTGATGTTCCATTTGCCCCATCAGAAGCTGTTCAGGGCAGCATTCAGTCCTACTGTGCAGAAAAATCTGGACAAAGTGTGTGGCCCCCCTTGAGAGAGCGAGGGAGGGACGGAGAGATGCAGCATGTCATTGTTTTCAAACCTCCGTATCACGTCGGGCAGAATCCGGTGGTCTTTTCTGCCATAGGAGACCCTCAGAGATCACGCCTGGGTCTCGTCCTGTAGCCAGGTGTGTCCTCAGAGGTCACAGTCAAACATCCAATGCGAGATCCTGCAAGCTGCAATTCGTCCTCATGTGACAACAGGAAAAATCCAACCTCACTGACCTCTGTAGAAGCTGTAAGAATCGTCCAATAGGTCTTTGCCCTCAAACAGCAGTCCAGCAGAAGATGGTACAATTCATAGGTGTAGAAAGTGCAAATGTCCAAGTCGGCGTGGCTAAGAACAGCAGAGGGCTGATGCCTTTTCTCCTCGCATGGCCCTGAACCCGCAAAACCCGGCCCCCATGGTCCCCGTCAGACCACAGGAAGCAGAACTGCTAGAGTAAAAACAAAGTAAATTAAGAAAATAAAAGTGTGTGCCCCCTTTTGCTCACATAATTATAAATTAACTGTCTTTTCTGTAGCTTGTGATGTAGAGTTGCCTCTTTTTTTGTTTCTTTTCTTTTGTTTCAGCCAGGCTCAGGGTCACTGGAGCGGCTCAGATAACGTCCACTGCCTCAGTCTGAGCTCAAAAGATAAAATAGAAATGCATTAAGATGATTCACTCTCAGATGTTTCAGAATTAACCGGTTGTAGACCCAACTCCTTTCAAAAATCAAACTAAGAAATTATTAAACATTTTGACAAAATTTAGTATTTCCAGCTTCATACACTTTTCATCTATTGGTTATTCAAATGCATATGTAAAATAATTAATTCAATATTGTACAATTTTACACAAAAGCATCCTTGTGATATTGCCACACTTTAAGACAACCAGTTAAATTTCCTTAATAATTTAGGTCAAAAGTAAACTGTAATCAGTTATTCTTTATTCCATTAATGAAAATATTACCATTATCCTGATATTTTTCAAAACTGCTGAGTGTTGTATTTATGTATTGTTTTCTTTTTAGAATTAAAAAATTGTTCATATTTTGTCAGAATTTTTCCCCATGTCCCTTTAGGGTCTCCGTAGAATTTAAAGTACTTTTAACCAAAATGTTTTCAATTATAACAATTAAATCCAACTGTAACTTTATACAATTAAAATTAGAGGTGATGCAGGAAACTCATCAGTCTGAAAATAAACATGGCATAGATATTGATTGAAGCTATTCAATTTTATATAACCAATTGTTAATTTAGTAAGAGCTTCTCTATAACTCTGTATTTCAGTCATGCAGGAAGGCCCAGTGTAAGAGCTCATTAAATGAACTCACAATATACCAATGTCAAATGAATACATTCATAATTAACCGTATCTTTAAACCGACTAGGAATCAGTCTATTTCTTCTCCACCCCCTGGTGATATAATTTAAAAATTTGAAAGCGATTTTGCATTTACTTTTCTCCAGAACAAAAATTTTACAGGATTTCACAAGTTTTCCAAATCATCTATCTAGAATTGAAAGTAGACTATCAGATGTTCTAAATTTAAAGTTTTATCAGAAATGTTTTATCTTTATTAAGTTTTATGTTTATCTTTTACCATTTCCCCCTTTTGTTTTCGTATGTAAATGGAAAACAAACATTTCTGACAACAACGTTTCCATTGTTCTCAGAAATATTTTTCAGAGATTCTTTTTCTGTACATATTTCTAAAATGTCCAACTGAAACTGTACTGCAAAGGCCAAAAGTTTTATTATTTTAAAGAGTTCAGATCAGAATTTGGATTGCTTTCCTAAAAGGCCGTGTCAATGTTTATTCTGAACTGACAAAAGAAAAACTGATCAGATTTTCTTTTGTGGCAGAGGAGAAAAAAAATGTAGACAAATATTATGCAGTACTGTAAGATGTCATTGCGTTTCAAATCAAATGTTCTGTTGGACTTGAATTTATGCATCAATTCAATCAAAATTTAAGGCACACAAGTGTTGTGAGCCCATTGTTGTCCAATCAGTTTCTTTTTACATAATCAATCATAACCATGTTATTTGCGACGTACAGACAGACGGAGCATCGCTCTCATAGAATAACAACCAGTGCAGTTAGCGAGAAGTTGTGCAATCCCAGGTGCTGCATCACTGGCTTTGCTTGTTCAAATTAAATGATAAATAGATACTTTATAATACAAATCACAGGGTGAACATATCTTTATAAATAGTTTCATTCTTATCTTTCAATGATAATGTCTGTTACCTGCTTCCTGTGATATACATATATATGTATCACATATATATATATATCTATATGTACACATATATATATGTATATATATACAGATATATATACTTCTACTTCAATTTCGTAACTATTTTTTAAAGTCTTCTGCAAGATTTAATCAAGTTCAGTAAATCATGTATCAAACTGTTCTGCTTCTGCTGTTCGTTTATGCTTTTTTGTTTTGCTGTCTCACTTCTTCAAATATTTCTGGCTTTGTAATAATTACTGGTTCTCCTATTTTATTGTTTTTCCTGTCTTTCTATGTTTCACTGTTCCAACTGTTTCAACTTTTTCTGGTTTTAAAGTATTTTCCGCTACTGCTATACTTTTTGATTTGTTCCACTTTCCAATTATTTCCATTTCTTCTGCTTTCCTTCACTTCTTGTGCTTTTATCTACTTTTTCTTGCATTTTTGCAGCAGACATTCTACAATATGTATTCTCACTGCTTTTTCGCTAGGAACAGCTATTTTTCTAGTCAGTGAGAATGCATTCAATGCATTCTCACTTATAGTGTTTCTGTTTCCCTTTATCAGTGAGAATGCATTCAATGCATTCTCACTTATAGTGATTCTGTTTTTCTTTATTATTATTATTATTATTATTCTGGCTTCCGTACGTTTTTCCTGGTTTAACTACTCTCACTATCTTTCACTAATTGTACTAATTTATATATCAAAACGTTCATCTCCTTGAGGTGAATGGTGCTATGACTTTTGGTAAACTTCACTATTGCACTTTTGAAATAATTGCCCTTTTGTGCAAATTTATTGCCCCATTATTTCCTATGGTGGAACTCTGTAACTGATTTCAGTTACTTGAGTGGCCACTCTAGTAACTGCCGTTTTTGAACTTTTTCTGCTCCTTTATAAACAAAATTATGCTGTTCATTCATATTTCACTGTAGAGAAATATTTTATGCATTAAAATGTAGCCACTAGTGTCTATTTTATGGAATTATTACTATTATTACTACAGGATTTACTGTTTTCTGTCAAACTCCTCTGGAGTAAAACCTTGTCACACTTTCTCCTATTCTTTCAATGTATTTTCTTCTTGTGCTCTGTTTTATCTGTGTCTATGCATTCTGCTTGTCTACTTTTCTGTTTTCCTTCGGGTTCTATGGGTTTACTATCGTTTAAGATCTTCTACAAACTTTAATCAATTTTATACATTCATATATCAAACATTTCTACTTCTTCTGATCCTTTTTGCTTTTGTTCTGTTTCACTCCTGCAAATATTTCTGGTTTACTGTTTCCACTAATTTTTATACTTATTACTGTTTCACTATTCAATTGTTTCAACTATTCCTGGGATTGCACTAATTTCCTGTTGTTTCAATTATGCTATTTCTTAAACTCTGTTTCACTTTTGACTTTTTCTAATAATTCAGGTTGTACACAAACTCCTGCTTCTTCTGCTGAATTCTGCTATAATTATATATTATATAATTTATATAATTTATACAATATATATATCACTATTAATTCACTATTAAATATATTAATATTGTATATTCACTATTCAATTGTTTCAACTATTTCTATGTTTCTATGCATTTTGCTTGTCTACTTTTCTGAATATTGCTTTGGTTCTACTGGTTTTACTGTCTGCAAAGGTCTTCTCAAACTTTTATCAATTTTATCAATTCATATATCAAACTTTTCTGCTTCTTCTGACCCTTATTGCTTTTGGTTTTGCTCTGTTTTACTCCTTCAAATATTTCTGGTTTTTCTGCTTCCGCTAATTTAAGCTTTTTGATGTTTCACTGTTCAATTGTTTCAACTATTTCTGGGTTTGCACTAATTTCCTCGTGTGCTAATTGTGCTCTTTCTTACGCTCTGTTTCACTTTTTGACTTTTTCAAATAATTCATGTTGCACACAAACTTCTGCTTCTTCAGCTGAATTCTGCAACACTTTTGCAAAGTTTCACTACTTGGCAAAGGATTTCTACAATGTATGACTAGCTTTCTTATGCTTTTTTCCAATTTCTTACTCTTTGTTCTCAAGTTTCTTATATTTCTCCATCAATCATTCTGCAAATATGCTTATTTGGCCCTTTATGTTAAGTTTCACTTCTTCAAATATTTCTGGTTGTGTACTAATTTCAGCTTCAGCTAATTTCTGTAGTTTGCTACGTTTCACTGATAAACTGTTTCAACTATTTCAATTTCTCCTGCTTTCTTCTACTTTTAAGCTATTCCCCACATTTTCTTGCATTTCTGCAGCAGTAATTCTGCAAATATGCATTCTCACGGCTGTTTCGCTAGGAACAGCTATTTTTCTAGTTATTATTATTCTGTCTTCCGTACGTTTTTTGTCGCTTAACTACTTTCACTATCTTTCACTAATTGTACTAATTTATATATCAAAACGTTCAGCTCCTTCAGGAGAATGGAGCTATGACTTTTGGTAAACTTCACTATTGCACTTTTTGAAATAATTGCACTTTTGTGCAAATATTTTGCCCCATTATTTCCTATGGTGGAACTCTGTAACTGATTTCAGTTACTTGAGTGGCCACTCTAGTAACTGCCGTTTTTGAACTTTTTCTGCTCTTTTAGAAACAAAATTATGCTGTTCATACATATTTCACTGTAGAGAAATATTTTATGCATTAAAATGTAGCCACTAGTGTCTACTTTATGGAATTATTACTATCATTGCTACAGGTTTTACTCTTTTCTGTTAAACTCCTCTGGAGTACAACCTTGTCACACTTTCTCCTATTCTTTCAATGTATTTCTTCTTGTGCTCTGTTTTATCTGTGTCTATGCATTCTGCTTGTCTACTTTTCTGTTTGCCTTCTGGTTCTACTGGTTTTACTATCTTTAAAGATCTTCTACAATCTTTAATCAATTTTATAAATTCATATATCAAACATTTCTGCTTCTTCTGACCCTTTTTGCTTTAGTTTAGCTTTTTACTCTTTCAAATATTTCTGGTTTACTGTTTCCACTAATTTTTTATACTTATTACTATTTCACTATTCAATTGTTTCAACTATTTCTGGGATTGCACTAATTTCCTGTTGTTTCAATTATGCTCTTTCTTAAACTCTGTTTCACTTTTTGACTTTTTCAAATAATTCAGGTTGCACACAAACTCCTGCTTCTTCTGCTGAATTCCTCTATACTTATATATTATATAATTTATATTTTATACAGCATAATTTACTATTAATTCACTATTATCTTATTAATATAGTATATTCACTATTGAATTGTTTCAACTATTTCTATGTTTCTATGCATTTTGCTTGTCTACTTTCTGGATATTCCTTTGGTTCTACTGGTTTTACTGTCTGCAAAGGTCTCAAACTTTTATCAATTTTATCAATTCATATATCAAACATTTCTGCTACTTCTGACCCATTTTGCTTTTTATTTCCTCTGTTTTACTCCTTCAAATATTTCTACTTTTTCTGCTTCCACTAATTTAATCTTTTTGCTGTTTCACTGTTCAACTGTTTTAACTATTTCTGGGTTTGCTCTAATTTCCTCGGGTGCTAATTATGCTCTCTTACGCTCTATTTCACTTTTTGTCTTTTTCAAATAATTCAAGTTGCACACAACTTCTGCATCGTCAGCTTAATTCTGCAACACTTTTGATAAGTTTCACAACTTGGCACAGTATTTCTACAATGTATGACTAGCTTTCTTATGCTTTTTTCAAATTTCTTACTCTTTGTTCTCAAGTTTCTTATATTTCTCCATCAATCATTCTGCAAATATGCTTATTTGGCCTTTTATGTTAACTTTCACTTCTTCAAATATTTCTGATTGTGTACTAATTTCAGCTTCAGCTAATTTCTGCAGTTTGCTACGTTTCAATGATCTGTTTCAACTATTTCAATTTCTTCTGCTTTCTTCTACTTCTTAAGATTTTCTCTACTTTTTCTGGCATTTCTGCAGCAGTCATTCTGCAAATATGCATTCTCACGGCTGTTTCGCTAGGAACAGCTATTTTTCTAGTCAGTGAGAATGCATTCAATGCATTCTCACTTATAGTGTTTCTGTTTCTCTTTATCAGTGAGAATGCATTCAATGCATTCTCACTTATAGTGTTTCTGTTTCTCTTTATCAGTGAGAATGCATTCAATGCATTCTCACTTATAGTGTTTCTGTTTCTCTTTATTATTATTATTCTGTCTTCCGTACGTTTTTTGTCGCTTAACTACTTTCACTATCTTTCACTAATTGTACTAATTTATATATCAAAACGTTCAGCTCCTTCAGGAGAATGGTGCTCTGACTTTTGGTAACCTTCACTATTGCACTTTTTGAAATAATTGCACTTTTGTGCAAATATTTTGCCCATTGAAATGAATGGTGGAATTCGGCGAACTGCCGTTTTTGAACTTTTTCTGCTGTTTGACAAACAAAATTATGCTGTTCATACATATTTCACTGTAGAGAAATATTTTATGCATTAAAATATAGCCACTAGTGTCTACTTTATGGAATTATTACCATAATTGCAACAGGTTTTACTGTTTTCTGTAAACTCCTCTGGAGTACAACCTTGTCACACTTTCTCCTATTCTTTCAATGTATTTTTTTCTTGTGCTCTGTTTTTATCTGTGTCTATGCATTCTGCTTGTCTACTTTTCTCTTTGCCTTCTGGTTCTACTGGTTTTACTATCTTTTAAGATCTTCTACAATCACTAATCAATTTTATAAATTCATATATCAAACATTTCTACTTCTTCTGACCCTTTTTGTTTTCTCCTCTTTTTTACTTCTTCAAATATTTCTGGTTTACTGTTTCCACTAATGTTTTATACTTATGACTGTTTCACTATTCAATTGTTTCAACTATTCC
The DNA here is from genome assembly GCF_904066995.2 of Poecilia reticulata. Lineage (NCBI taxonomy): Eukaryota > Metazoa > Chordata > Actinopteri > Cyprinodontiformes > Poeciliidae > Poecilia > Poecilia reticulata. Next base: position 81,158 of record NW_027675131.1, on the reverse strand, counting down.
TGGGATTGCACTAATTTCCTGTTGTTTCAATTATGCTCTTTCTTAAACTCTGTTTCACTTTTTGACTTTTTCAAATAATTCAGGTTGCACACAAACTCCTGATACTGCTGAATTCTGCTATAATTAATATATTATATAATTTATATAATTTCTACAGTATAATTCACTATTAATTCACTATTAATATATTAATATAGTATATTCACTATTCAATAGTTTCAACTATTTCTATTTCTTCCGCTTTCTTCTACTTCTTAAGATGTTTTCTACTTTTTCTGGCATTTCTGCAGCAGTCATTCTGCAAATATGCATTCTCACGGCTGTTTCGCTAGGAACAGCTATTTTTCTAGTTATCAGTGAGAATGCATTCAATGCATTCTCACTTATAGTGTTTCTGTTTTTCTTTATCTTTATTATTCTGACTTCCGTACGTTTTTTGTCGCTTAACTACTTTCACTATCTTTCACTAATTGTACTAATTTATATATCAAAACGTTCAGCTCCTTCAGGAGAATGGTGCTATGACTTTTGGTAACCTTCACTATTGCACTTTTTGAAATAATTGCACTTTTGTGCAAATATTTTGCCCATTGAAATGAATGGTGGAATTCGGCAGTTACTAGAGTGTACACTCTAGTAACTGCCGTTTTTGAACTTTTTCTGCTGTTTGACAAACAAAATTATGCTGTTCATACATATTTCACTGTAGAGAAATATTTTATGCTTTAAAATGTAGCCACTAGTGTCTACTTTATGGAATTATTACTATCATTGTTACAGGATTTACTGTTTTCTGTTAAACTCCTCTGGAGTACAACCTTGTCACACTTTCTCCTATTCTTTCAATGTATTTTCTTCTTGTGCTCTGTTTTTATCTGTGTCTATGCATTCTGCTTGTCTACTTTTCTGTTTTCGTTCTGGTTCCACTGGTTTTACTATCTTTTAAGATCTTCTACAATCTTTAATCAATTTTATAAATTCATGTATCAAACATTTCTGCTTCTTCTGACCCTTTTTGCTTTAGGTTTTGCTCTGTTTACTCCTTCAAATATTTCTGGTTTACGGTTTCCACTAATTTTTTATACTTATTACTGTTTCACTATTCAATTGTTTCAACTATTTCTGGGATTGCACTAATTTCCTGTTGTTTCAATTGTGCTCTTTCTTAAACTCTGTTTCACTTTTTGACTTTTTCAAATAATTCAGGTTGCACACAAACTCCTGCTTCTTCTGCTGAATTCTGCTATAATTTATATACTATATAATTTATACAGTATAATTCACTATTATATTATTAATATAGTATATTCACTATTCAATTGTTTCAACTATTTCTATGTTTCTATGCATTTTGCTTGTCTACTTTTCTGGATATTCCTTTGGTTCTACTGGTTTTACTGTCGGCAAAGGTCTTCTCAAACTTTTATCAATTTTATCAATTCATATATCAAACTTTTCTGCTTCTTCTGACCCTTTTGCTATTGGTTTTTCTGTTTTACTCCTTCAAATATTTCAGTTTTTTCTGCTTCCGCTAATTTAAGCTTTTTGATGTTTCACTGTTCAATTGTTTCAACTATTTCTGGGTTTGCACTAATTTCCTCGTGTGCTAATTGTGCTCTTTCTTACGCTCTGTTTCACTTTTTGACTTTTTCAAATAATTCATGTTGCACACAAACTTCTGCTTCTTCAGCTGAATTCTGCAACACTTTTGCTAAGTTTCACTTCTTGGCAAAGGATTTCTACAATGTATGTCTAGCTTTCTTACGCTTTTTTCCAATTTCTTACTCTTTGTTCTCAAGTTTCTTATATTTCTCCATCAATCATTCTGCAAATATGCTTATTTGGCCCTTTATGTTAAGTTTCACTTCTTCAAATATTTCTGGTTGTGTACTAATTTCAACTTCAGCTAATTTCTGCAGTTTGCTACATTTCACTGTTCAACTGTTTCAACTATTTCAATTTCTTCTGCTTTCTTCTACTTCTTAAGCTTTTCTGTACTTTTTCTGGCATTTCTGCAGCAGTCATTCTGCAAATATGCATTCTCACGGCTGTTTCGCTAGGAACAGCTATTTTCTAGTCAGTGAGAATGCATTCATTGCATTCTCACTTATAGTGATTCTGTTTTCTTTATCTTTATTATTATTCTGTCTTCCGTACATTTTTTGTGGTTTAACTACTCTCACTATCTTTCACTAATTGTACTAATTTATATATCAAAACGTTCAGCTTCTTCTGGAGAATGTATCTATGACTTTTGGTAAACTTCACTATTGCACTTTTTGAAATAATTGCCCTTTTGTGCAAATTTTTTGCCCCATTATTTCCTATGGTGGAACTCTGTAACTGATTTCAGTTACTAGAGTGTACACTCTAGTAACTGCCATTTTTGAACTTTTTCTGCTCTTTTATAAACAAAATTATGCTGTTCATACATATTTCACTGTAGAGAAATATTTTATGCATTAAAATGTAGCCACACGTGTCTACTTTATGGATTTATTACTATCTTTGCTACAGGTTTTACTGTTTTCTGTCAAACTCCGCTGGAGTACAACCTTGTCACACTTTCTCCTATTCTTTCAATGTATTTTTTCTTGTGCTCTGTTTTTATCTGTGTCTATGCATTCTGCTTGTCTACTTTTCTGTTTCCTTCTGGTTCTATGGTTTTTACTATCTTTTAAGATCTTCTACAATCTTTAATCAATTTTATACATTCATATATCAAACATTTCTGCTTCTTCTGATCCTTTTGCTTTTGCTCTGTTTACTCCTGCAAATATTTCTGGTTTACTGTTTCCACTAATTTTTTATACTTATTACTGTTTCACTATTCAATTATTTCAACTATTCCTGGGATTGCACTAATTTCCTGTTGTTTCAATTATGCTCTTTCTTAAACTATGTTTCATTTTTTACTTTTTCAAATAATTCAGGTTGCACACAAACTCCTGCTTCTTCTGCTGAATTCTGCTATAATTCATATATTATATAATTTATATAATTTCTACAGTATAATTCACTATTATATTATTGATATAGTATATTCACTATTCAATTGTTTCAACTATTTCTATGTTTCTATGCATTTGCTTGTCTACTTTTCTGGATATTCCTTTGGTTCTACCAGTTTTACTGTCTGCAAAGGTCTTCTCAAACTTTTATCAATTTTATCAATTCATATATCAAACTTTTCTGCTTCTTCTGACCCTTATTGCTTTTGGTTTTGCTCTGTTTTACTCCTTCAAATATTTCTGGTTTTCTGATTCCACTAATTTAAGCTTTTTGATGTTTCACTATTCAATTGTTTCAACTATTTCTGGGTTTGCACTAATTTCCTCATTTGCTAATTGTGCTTTTTCTTACGCTCTGTTTCACTTTTTGACTTTTTCAAATAATTCATGTTGCACACAAACTTCTGCTTCTTCAGCTGAATTCTACAACACTTTTGCAAAGTTTCACTACTTGTCAAAGGATTTCTACAATGTATGACTAGCTTTCTTATGCTTTTTTCCAATTTCTTACTCATTGTTCTCAAGTTTCTTATATTTCTCCATCAATCATTCCCCAAATATGCTTATTTGTCCCTTTATGTTAAGTTTCACTTCTTCAAATATTTCTGGTTGTGTACTAATTTCAGCTTCAGCTAATGTCTGCAGTTTGCTACGTTTCACTGTTCAACTGTTTCAACTATTTCAATTTCTTCTACTTTCTTCTACTTCTTAAGCTATTTCCCACATTTTCTTGCATTTCTGCAGCAGTCATTCTGCAAATATGCATTCTCACGGCTGTTTCGCTAGGAACAGCTATTTTTCTAGTCAGTGAGAATGCATTCAATGCATTCTCACTTATAGTGTTTCTGTTTCTCTTTATCAGTGAGAATGCATTCAATGCATTCTCACTTATAGTGTTTCTGTTTTTCTTTATCTTTATTATTATTCTGTCTTCCGTACGTTTTTCGTGGTTTAACTACTCTCACTATCTTTCACTAATTGTACTAATTTATATATCAAAACGTTCAGCTCCTTCAGGAGAATGGAGCTATGACTTTTGGTATACTTCACTATTGCACTTTTTGAAATAATTGCCCTTTTGTGCAAATTTATTGCCCCATTATTTCCTATGGTGGAACTCTGTAACTGATTTCAGTTACTTGAGTGTACACTCTAGTAACTGCCGTTTTTGAACTTTTTCTGCTTTTTTATGAACAAAATTATGCTGTTCATACATATTTCACTGTAGAGAAATATTTTATGCATTAAAATGTAGCCACTAGTGTCTACTTTATGGAATTATTACTTTCATTGTTACAGGATTTACTGTTTTCTGTCAAACTCCTCTGGAGTACAACCTTGTCACACTTTCTCCTATTCTTTCAATGTATTTTTTTTATTGTGCTCTGTTTTTCTCTGTGTCTATGCATTCTGCTTGTCTACTTTTCTGTTTGCCTTCTGGATCTACTGGTTTTACTATCTTTTAAGATCTTCTACTATCTTTAATCAATTTTATAAATTCATATATCAAACATTTCTGCTTCTTCTAACCCTTATTGCTTTTGTTTTTGCTCTGTTTTACCCCTTCAAATATTTCTGGTTTACTGTTTCCACTAATTTTTTATGCTTATTGCTGTTTCACTATTCAATTGTTTCAACTATTTCTGGATTTGCACTAATTTCCTTTTGTTTCAATTATGCTCTTTCTTAAACTCTGTTTCACTTTTTGACTTTTTCAAATAATTCAGGTTGCCCACAAACTCCTGCTTCTTCTGCTGAATTCTGCTATAATTTATATATTATATAATTTATACAATATAATTCACTATTAATTCACTATTATACTATTAATATAGTATATTCACTATTCAATTGTTTCAACTATTTCCATGTTTCTATGCATTTTGCTTGTCTACTTTTCTGTTTGCCTTCTGGTTCTACTGGTTTTACTATCTTTTAAGATCTTCTACAATCTTTAATCAATTTTATAAATTCATATATCAAACATTTCTGCTTCTTCTTACCCTTTTTGCTTATGGTTTTGCTGTTTTACTCCTTCAAATATTTCTGGTTTACTGTTTCCACTAATTTTTTATGCTTATTGCTGTTTCACTGTTCAATTGTTTCAACTATTTCTGGGTTTGCACTAATTTCCTCGTGTGCTAATTGTGCTCTTTCTTACGCTCTGTTTCACTTTTTGACTTTTTCAAATAATTCATGTTGCACACAAACTTCTGCTTCTTCAGCTGAATTCTTCAACACTTTTGCTAAGTTTCACTACTTGGCAATGGATTTCTACAATGTATGACTAGCTTTCTTATGCTTTTTTCCAATATCTTACTCTTTGTTCTCAAGTTTCTTATATTTCTCCATCAATCATTCTGCAAATATGCTTATTTGGCTCTTTATGTTAAGTTTCACTTCTTCAAATATTTCTGGTTGTGTACTAATTTCAACTTCAGATAATTTCTGCAGTTTGCTACGTTTCACTGTTCAACTGTTTCAACTATTTCAATTTCTTCTACTTTCTTCCACTTCTTAAGCTTTTCTTCACATTTCTTGCATTTCTGCAGCAGTCATTCTGCAAATATGCATTCTCACGGCTGTTTCGCTAGGAACAGCTATTTTTCTAGTTATCAGTGAGAATGCATTCAATGCATTCTCACTTATAGTGTTTCTGTTTCTCTTTATTATTATTATTCTGTCTTCCGTACGTTTTTTGTCGTTCAACTACTTTCACTATCTTTCACTAATTGTACTAATTTATATATCAAAACGTTCAGCTTCTTCAGGAGAATGGAGCTATATCTTTTGGTAAACTTCACTATTATACTTTTTGAAATAATTGCCCTTTTGTGCAAATCTTTTGCCCCATTATTTCCTATGGTGGAACTCTGTAACTGATTTCAGTTACTTGAGTGGCCACTCTAGTAACTGCCGTTTTTGTACTTTTTCAGCTCTTTTAGAAACAAAATTATGCTGTTCATACATATTTCACTGTAGAGAAATATTTTATGCTTTAAAATGTAGCCACTAGTGTCTACTTTATGGAATTATTACTATGATTGTTACAGGATTTACTGTTTTCTGTTAAACTCCTCTGGAGTACAACCTTGTCACACTTTCTCCTATTCTTTCAATGTATTTTCTTCTTGTGCTCTGTTTTTATCTGTGTCTATGCATTCTGCTTGTCTACTTTTCTGTTTGCCTTCTGGTTCTACTGGTTTTACTATCTTTTAAGATCTTCTACTATCTTTAATCAATTTTATAAATTCATATATCAAACATTTCTTCTTCTTCTGACCCTTTTTGCTTTTGGTTTTCCTCTGTTTTACTCCTTCAAATATTTCTGGTTTACTGTTTTCACTAATTTTTTATACTTATTACGGTTTCACTATTTAATTGTTTCAACTATTCCTGGGATTGCACTAATTTCCTGTTGTTTCAATTATGCTCTTTCTTAAACTCTGTTTCACTTTTTGACTTTTTCAAATAATTCAGGTTGCACACAACCTCCTGCTACTGCTGAATTCTGCTATAATTAATATATTATATAATTTATATAATTTATACAGTATAATTCACTATTAATTCACTATTAAATAAATTAATATAGTATATTCACTATTCAATAGTTTCAACTATTTCTATTTCTTCCGCTTTCTTCTGCTTTCTTCTACTTCTTACCCCTTCAAATATTTCTGGTTTACTGTTTCCACTAATTTTCTATGCTTATTGCTGTTTCACTATTCAATTGTTTCAACTATTTCTGGATTTGCACTAATTTCCTTTTGTTTCAATTATGCTCTTTCTTAAACTCTGTTTCACTTTTTGACTTTTTCAAATAATTCAGGTTTCCCACAAACTTCTGCTTCTTCTGCTGAATTCTGCTATAATTTATATATTATATAATTTATACAATATAATTCACTATTAATTCACTATTATACTATTAATATAGTATATTCACTATTCAATTGTTTCAACTATTTCCATGTTTCTATGCATTTTGCTTGTCTACTTTTCTGTTTGCCTTCTGGTTCTACTGGTTTTACTATCTTTTAAGATCTTCTACAATCTTTAATCAATTTTATAAATTCATATATCAAACATTTCTGCTTCTTCTTACCCTTTTTGCTTTTGGTTTTGCTGTTTTACTCCTTCAAATATTTCTGGTTTACTGTTTCCACTAATTTTTTATGCTTTTTGCTGTTTCACTGTTCAATTGTTTCAACTATTTCTGGGTTTGCACTAATTTCCTCGTGTGCTAATTGTGCTCTTTCTTACGCTCTGTTTCACTTTTTGACTTTATCAAATAATTCATGTTGCACACAAACTTCTGCTTCTTCAGCTGAATTCTGCAATACTTTTGCTAAGTTTCACTACTTGGCAAAGGATTTCTACAATGTATGACTAGCTTTCTTATGCTTTTTTCCAATTTCTTACTCTTTGTTCTCAAGTTTCTCATATTTCTCCATCAATTATTCTGCAAATATGCTTATTTGGCACTTTATGTTATGTTGCACATCTTTAAATATTTCTGTTTGTGTACTAATTTCAGCTTCATCTAATTTCTGCAGTTTGCTATGTTTCACTATTCAACTGTTTCAACTATTGCAATTTCTCATGCTTTCTTCTACTTCTTAAGCTTTTCTCCACATTTTCTTGCATTTCTGCAGCAGTCATTCTGCAAATATGCATTCTCACGGCTGTTTCGCTAGGAACAGCTATTTTTCTAGTCAGTGAGAATGCATTCAATGCATTCTCACTTATAGTGTTTCTGTTTCTCTTTATCAGTGAGAATGCATTCAATGCATTCTCACTTATAGTGTTTCTGTTTCTCTTTATTATTATTATTCTGTCTTCCGTACGTTTTTTGTCGTTCAACTACTTTCACTATCTTTCACTAATTGTACTAATTTATATATCAAAACGTTCAGCTTCTTCAGGAGAATGGAGCTATATCTTTTGGTAAACTTCACTATTATACTTTTTGAAATAATTGCCCTTTTGTGCAATTCTTTTGCCCCATTATTTCCTATGGTGGAACTCTCTAACTGATTTCAGTTACTTGAGTGGCCACTCTAGTAACTGCCGTTTTTGAACGTTTTCTGCACTTTTATAAACAAAATTATGCTGTTCATACATATTTCACTGTAGAGAAATATTTTATGCATTAAAATGTAGCCACTAGTGTCTACTTTATGGAATTATTACTATCATTGCTACAGGTTTTACTGTTTTCTGTTAAACTCCTCTGGAGTACAACCTTGTCACACTTTCTCCTATTCTTTCAATGTATTTTCTTCTTGTGCTCTGTTTTTATCTGTGTCTATGCATTCTGCTTGTCTACTTTTCTGTTTGCCTTCTGGTTCTACGGGTTTTACTATCTTTTAAGATCTTCTACAATCTTTAATCAATTTTATAAATTCATATATCAAATATTTCTGCTTCTTATGATCCTTTTGCTTTAGGCTTTGCTCTGTTTTACTCCTTCAAATATTTCTGGTTTACTGTTTCCACTAATTTCTTTACTTATTACTGTTTCACTATTCAATTGTTTCAACTATTCCTGGGATTGCACTAATTTCCTGTTGTTTCAATTATGCTCTTTCTTAAACTCTGTTTCACTTTTTGACTTTTTCAAATAATTCAGGTTGCAAACAAACTCCTGCTTCTGCTGAAATCTGCTATAATTTATATAATATATATAATTTTACAATATAATTTACTATTAATTCACTTTTAATTCACTATTATACCATTAATATAGTATATTCACTATTAAATTGTTTCAACTATTCCTGGGTTTGCACTAATTTCCTGTTGTTTCAGTTATGCTCTTTCTTAAATTCTGTTTCACTTTCTGACTTTTTCAAATAATTCAGGTTGTACACAAACTTCTGCTACTTCAGCTGAATTCCTCTATAATTTATATAGTATATAATTTATATAATTTATACAGTATAATTCACTATTAATTCACTATTAAATATATTAATATAGTATATTCACTATTCAATTGTTTCAACTATTTCTATGTTTCTATGCATTCTGCTTGTCTACTTTTCTGTTTGCCTTCTGGTTTTACTATCTTTTAAGATCTTCTACAATCTTTAATCAATTTTATAAATTCATATATCAAACATTTCTGCTTCTTCTTACCCTTTTTGCTTTTGGTTTTGCTGTTTTACTCCTTCAAATATTTCTGGTTTACTGTTTCCACTAATTCTTTATGCTTATTGCTGTTTCACTGTTCAATTTTTTCAACTATTTCTGGGTTTGCACTAATTTCCTCGTGTGCTAATTGTGCTCTTTCTTACGCTCTGTTTCACTTTTTGACTTTATCAAATAATTCATGTTGCACACAAACTTCTGCTTCTTCAGCTGAATTCTGCAATACTTTTGCTAAGTTTCACTACTTGGCAAAGGATTTCTACAATGTATGACTAGCTTTCTTATGCTTTTTTCCAATTTCTTACTCTTTGTTCTCAAGTTCTCATATTTCTCCATCAATTATTCTGCAAATATGCTTATTTGGCACTTTATGTTATGTTGCACATCTTTAAATATTTCTGTTTGTGTACTAATTTCAGCTTCAGCTAATTTCTGCAGTTTGCTATGTTTCACTATTCAACTGTTTCAACTATTGCAATTTCTCATGCTTTCTTCTACTTCTTAAGCTTTTCTCCACATTTTCTGGCATTTCCACAGCAGTCATTCTGCAAATATGCATTCTCACGGCTGTTTCGCTAGGAACAGCTATTTTCTAGTTATTATTATTCTGTCTTCCGTACGTTTTTTGTCGCTTAACTACTTTCACTATCTTTCACTAATTGTACTAATTATATATCAAAACGTTCAGCTTCTTCAGGAGAATGGAGCTATATCTTTTGGTAAACTTCACTATTATACTTTTTGAAATAATTGCCCTTTTGTGCAAATTTATTGCCCCATTATTTCCTATGGTGGAACTCTGTAACTGATTTCAGTTACTAGAGTGGCCACTCTAGTAACTGCCGTTTTTGGACTTTTCAGCTCTTTTAGAAACAAATTATGCTGTTCATACATATTTCACTGTAGAGAAATATTTTATGCTTTAAAATGTAGCCACTAGTGTCTACTTTATGGAATTATTACTATGATTGTTACAAGATTACTGTTTTCTGTTAAACTCCTCTGGAGTACAACCTTGTCACACTTTCTCCTATTCCTTCAATGTATTTTCTTCTTGTGCTCTGTTTTATCTGTTTCTATGCATTCTGCTTGTCTACTTTTCTGTTTGCCTTCTGGTTCTACTGGTTTTACTATCTTTTAAGATCTTCTACTATCTTTAATCAATTTTATAAATTCATATATCAAACATTTCTTCTTCTTCTGACCCTTTTGCTTTTGGTTTTCCTCTGTTTTACTCCTTCAAATATTTCTGGTTTACTGTTTTCACTAATTTTTTATACTTATTACGGTTTCACTATTTAATTGTTTCAACTATTCCTGGGATTGCACTAATTTCCTGTTGTTTCAATTATGCTCTTTCTTAAACTCTGTTTCACTTTTTGACTTTTTCAAATAATTCAGGTTTCCCACAAACTTCTGCTTCTTCTGCTGAATTCTGCTATAATTTATATATTATATAATTTATACAATATAATTCACTATTAATTCACTATTATACTATTAATATAGTATATTCACTATTCAATTGTTTCAACTATTTCCATGTTTCTATGCATTTTGCTTGTCTACTTTTCTGTTTGCCTTCTGGTTCTACTGGTTTTACTATCTTTTAAGATCGTCTACAATCTTTAATCAATTTTATAAATTCATATATTAATCATTTCTGCTTCTTCTTACCCTTTTTGCTTTTGGTTTTGCTGTTTTACTCCTTCAAATATTTCTGGTTTACTGTTTCCACTAATTTTTTATGCTTATTGCTGTTTCACTTTTCAATTGTTTCAACTATTTCTGGGTTTGCACTAATTTCCTCGTGTGCTAATTGTGCTCTTTCTTACGCTCTGTTTCACTTTTTGACTTTATCAAATAATTCATGTTGCACACAAACTTCTGCTTCTTCAGCTGAATTCTGCAATACTTTTGCTAAGTTTCACTACTTGGCAAAGGATTTCTACAATGTATGACTAGCTTTCTTATGCTTTTTTCCAATTTCTTACTCTTTGTTCTCAAGTTTCTCATATTTCTCCATCAATTATTCTGCAAATATGCTTATTTGGCACTTTATGTTATGTTGCACATCTTTAAATATTTCTGTTGTGTACTAATTTCAGCTTCCGCTAATTCTGCAGTTTGCTATGTTTCACTATTCAACTGTTTCAACTATTGCAATTTCTCATGCTTTCTTCTACTTCTTAAGCTTTCTCCACATTTTCTTGCATTTCTGCAGCAGTCATTCTGCAAATATGCATTCTCACGGCTGTTTCGCTAGGAACAGCTATTTTTCTAGTTATTATTCTGTCTTCCGTACGTTTTTGTCGCTTAACTACTTTCACTATCTTTCACTAATTGTACTAATTTATATATCAAAACGTTCAGCTTCTTCAGGAGAATGGAGCTATGACTTTTGGTAAACTTCACTATTGCACTTTTTGAAATAATTGCACTTTTGTGCAAATATTTTGCCCCATTATTCCTATGGTGGAACTCTTTAACTGATTTCAGTTACTTGAGTGTACACTCTAGTAACTGCCGTTTTTGAACTTTTCTGCTGTTTGACAAACAAAATTATGCTGTTCATACATATTTCACCGTAGAGAAATATTTTATGCATTAAAATGTAGCCACTAGTGTCTACTTTATGGAATTATTACTATCATTGCTACAAGATTTACTGTTTCTGTTAAACTCCTCTGGAGTACAACCTTGTCATACTTTCTCCTATTCTTTCAATGTATTTTTTTATTGTGCTCTGTTTTATCTGTGTCTATGCATTCTGCTTGTCTACTTTCTGTTTGCCTTCTGGATCTACTGGTTTTACTATCTTTTAAGATCTTCTACAATATTTAATCAATTTTATAAATTCATATATCAAACATTTCTACTTCTTCTGACCCTTTTTGCTTTTGCTCTTTTTTACTTCTTCAAGTATTTCTGGTTTACTGTTTCCACTAATTTTTATATTTATTACTGTTTCACTAATCAATTGTTTCAACTATTCCTGGGATTGCCCTAATTTCCTTTTGTTTCAATTATGCTCTCTGATTCACTTTTTGACTTTTTCAAATAATTCAGGTTGCACACAAACTCCTGCTTCTTCTGCTGAATTCTGCTATAATTTATATATTATATAATTTATACAATATAATTCACTATTAATTCACTATTAATTCACTATTATACTATTAATATAGTATATTCACTATTCAGTTGTTTCAAGTATTTCTGGGTTTGCACTAATTTCCTTTTGTTTCACTTATGCTCTTTCTTAAACTCTGTTTCACTTTCTGACTTTTTCAAATAATTCAGGTTGTACACACAAGCTGAATTCTGGTATACCTTCACTAAGTTTCACTAATACATTATATATATAGTGTGTGTGTGCAATTTGTCGGTGACGTGCGGTGAGGTTCATAGCCAGTGAGGCTTTTGTGCTGTGCTTAACAGCAAAGGGGAAAATGAGATGCAGACTGATAACATATTAAGGCAGCTGTGTGGCTAGCTTGTTGTTTATCTTTTAGCTTGTTTGCTTTTCTGTATGCTTTCCACTTCTACTGGTTTACTATCATTCTGCTTGTCTACTTTTCTGTATTTCTTCCACTTCCACTGGTTTACTATCTTTAACTTATCTACTTTTCTGTATCCTTTCTACTTCCACTGGTTATACTACTGTAACCCCTACCCTAATTCAAATCACCAAACCTGTGATTATTGCTCAAATGGAAAATGACAACCCAAACAAGCGAAAGGTTTTATTGAAAATGAGAAAACCATTAACATTTCGCGCATGCGTGCAATCCAGGAGGGCATTAAGGCTATTCCTTTACATGCCATCTATAGCCCGCCGTCGCCGCAGAATAATTCTGTTATGTCAATGAAACTTAGACATGTAGATATGACTGTGCTGTGCTGTGCTTAACAGTAAAGGGAGAAACCGTTAAAGTACAACTGAAAACCACGTCCGTCTCGCTCTATGTATCAGCGTAGCTAATGTGTGGCTAGTTCTTTGTTTACCGTGTCTTACTCTGCATTTGCGGAGTTACAATGTCTGGGATCATGAGCGCCCCCAGCGATGACACACGAGAACTGCCTGCCTCATTTCGAATCTGTTCTCTGCGGTTTTTGATCAATCCTCAGCACACGAAACAAGTTACACACACAGTTAGTGACAATAGAAACACAGTATATTAAACACATAAGCTAAATTATGGAAAATCTGTTTATACATGTAATGTTTATAACCATTCTATTGGCGACGTACAGACAGGAGGCGCCTGCTTTCAAAAAATAGAAACCGGTATACGCGAGAGTTTGCTCAATCCCAGGTGAGGTTGTATATATATATATATATATATATATATATATATATATATATATATATATATATATATATATATATATATATATATATATATATATATATATATATGTGTGTGTGTGTGTGTGTGTGTGTGTGCGTGTGTGTGTGTGTGTGTGTGTGTGGGCGCGCGCGTGCAATATATCACTGTTGCCTACTCCTGTCTGTTGCAGGCAGCCGATCAGGAATCACGGAGTCATCAACACGGAAGGGAATCCCAAACAAAGAACTGCTGACAGCAACCGAGAGTCCGGTGGACATTGGAGAGGGAGGATTGCAGTTGATATTTAGACACAATATGAATAAATGATGACAATAAAAGAATGTTGAGAAATATATATTGTGCCGCCAATTTGAAACATTCCCTTGATTTATGTGTTCCACAAATATTGTAGATATAAATATTTATAATATAATATAAATATTTTCAAATTCGTCTTAAAACCCATCTATTTTACTTGGCTTTTAACTCCAGCAGGATCTAGTCTTAAACTTTATGTTTGTTTTTCGACTGTAAGAGTTTTCTTTATTTTTTATTATTATTGTTATGTTGTATTTAATGAAGAGCACTTTGTATCAGCTGTGGTTGTTTTAAATGTATTCATAGTTTAACACTTCCCACTTTGAAATAATTGGATTCCTGCATGAAACTCAGGACCGTCTTAGCGCTCGAGTATAGGCTGCTCGGAAAAACTGCTTATGACATGCTAGCATTGCTGTGCTTTGATAGAAATAGAAAACTTGACTGTACTCTTTTTAGCCCTCACTTAATGTTAATAAGTGCGGGAAAAAGAATTAAAAGAGCTGTCAGTACAGATATGACCATGACTCTGAGGCGGACAATTTCTGCAAATGACTTCCTATGCAGACTTGCCTGCTTTGGTGTGTCGGGTATTCTCCTGTCTGTTGCAGGCAGCCAATCAGAAATCACGGAGTCATTAGCTCGGAAGGGAATCCCAAGAACAGCTGACAGCAACCGAGAGTCCGGTGGACATTGGAGAGGGAGGATTGCAGTTGATATTTGGACACAATATGAATAAATGATGACAATAAAATAATGTTTAGAAATATATATTGTGCCAGCAGCTAGAAACATCCTCTTGATTTATGTGTTCCACAAATATTTACAGATTTTTTTAATCAGGTGGAAACATGGGGGCTAACCCTAAATGGGCAAACACATGTGGGCCCACCACCATGTAGGGCCCATTTGGACTGTGGCCCTATGAGCAAACCCATATGGGGCCCATCTGGTCTGGCCTCCTTTTCCCCATACGGGGTTCACCTAGGCATGCTTGCAGGGATATTAATCAGAACTGGGTAGTATATAATCTGGCTCGTGACTGTAACGTTCTAGACGTTATTTGGCAGGCTGTGAAGACGCGCGCGAGCGCTGTATCTATAAATACATTCGATCCAAGTAGCCGTTAGTCATTCTCTGTGGAGTTGGTGAAGAAGTAAGTTTGATCAAATTCTTAATTTCCAGCTTAATTTCTGTGTTTCGAGCTTCATGTAAATGTAACAATAAAAAATGAATAACTATTCAACGGAAGTAGAATGTTACAATGTATTCATTTTTGTTTCATGATGTTTCAAAGAAATGTTAGTCAGTTAATGGATTTTTTTTTTCTCCTGACAAATTTGTACTTTTTTCCCTTTGAAATTCTGGAAATGTTTCCTTTTAAAGACTTGGATATTACAGTATTTTTCTAATTGTGGAACCGGGAACCGCCCACTTGAGGTCCGCGTTGGGCGCATTTAAATGTGGTTAACTGCTGGGCAAACTGTAACGGCCACCCGGGTGAGATTTAATAGGCGCTTTTAAATTGGTGAAATAATAATAATAATAATAATAATAATAATAATAATAATAATAATAATAATAATAATAATAATAATAATAACTAACTTCTGCATTTGTAGAAATGTCTTGTACATTTTAATGGTATTTCAACTTTAACGGACGCACCGGTTAAAGCCCAACGTTAAAGCTTCCATTGGGTGGAGGCGGCCTGCACTGTTGAACTGAAATACCGTTAAATATATTTAATATTTCAACAGCAGCTGTTTACCAGCTACTACCGAAATAGCAGCAGCTGTTCAACATCAGGTAAACTGCAAGTTAGAATTATGGGCCTCCATTAAAGAGTGGAGTTCAGCAGAGTTGACTGTTGATGGGGTTTCTAATGGACATTTATTGAAATTGAGTTTCTCTCTTTTTCTTTCCCCTTAGGATGGCTTTAACTAAAATACTCTCACAAAACCGGACACACCATTTTTAGACCACCCCCGTGAATATTAGGATCCTCCACATAAAGGAAGAGGAAAGGGTCATCAGCTGGGGGCTCGAAAATGGGAAGGCAAAAGTCCTACTGAGCAAAAAAACCAAGTGGCTGTGGTTACTGATGGAAATTCAGTCACAAAATATACGATATTTGAGAGAAATAAGAAAAACATCTTAGAGGATGAATCATATATTTTGAGAGAATATTCTCTGAGATGGAACGAGCACATTTCTACATGTCCTCCCTACCACTCAATTTTTTAAAGGTCCGAAGGTGTCCATTACTGTGGAGATTACAGCGAGGGGAAAGGCCCTGTTAGATCCGCCAGCCCCTGTGACTTGTTTATAAAACATAACAGTGGGGGGTGGCCTGATAAGTACAAAAGGAGAAATTGTCGAGGTTTGAATTTTTATATTTCTTATAATTGTATAATTTAATCTCAGACTTAATTTGCAAGCTGTAGATATCAAATAACTATAAAATAACCTGGAATGGCCCGTTACTGAACAATTTGTGAACTCTAAATTTGTTTTTTTTGGTTACTTTTTAGTTTGCTGCAGTGAGACTGGTTAAATCTGGGAGAGGCGAGGTACCGATCCGTAGTGCCAGGCTGAAAGAGGTTTCATAACTTGTTTTAAGATTTGTTCAAAGCTGCAGTTCTCAGCTTTTACAAAAACAGATAATCTGTGGGAAATAAAAAGTAAGTTCTTAATGCCATTTGCACTTAATACGGAAGATTCACTTAACAGTGAAGTAACACTCCTTGCACAGTGTTGGGTGGAAATGAGCAGCATGTACACTAATGATTGACAGTGCTGAGACCATTGCACTGCCATGTAATTTTGTACATGGCAGTGCAAAAATACACTTTCCATATGCAAAGGCACATGGCAAGAATGTAAATCAACCGATACTATATGAACCAATATTGATATATCAGATGTGTTGATATGTGATGGATATACAGTATAGACATAAATAGTTTACACAAAAATGTTCAAAGCATATTGTTGTAGAGTTATCTACAAACTAATCTGAAAAATGTCAAGTTGATGATGCAAAACTAGCTTGTATGTTGTTGTGCAGCCTGTGGTCAGACAAAGTACCTTAATGGGTTTTATCTATTTATTGGCATTAGAGAACTACTTGATACATGTCTAATTTGGCAGTCATGTTTGTAATTGCAGGGCAGCTGCACAATGCAGCTGTCATTGTGGAGAGAGGCAGTGATGGTGGAACTCCAAGTGGGGCAACATGTCCATGTTTTGCACATGACGTGCCAAGATTATGGATATGGCCCACAGCTGCAAAGCACGGCACACACAAAAGTAGAGGTATGTTGTCAATTCCTGAAGAAGTAAACTTCATTTTAAGTTGATTTAGAAAATTTAACTGACATTTTTTAAAATTGAAGGCTTCTAATTTAACCTATTTAGAAACTTTTGAGATATACACAAAGTTTGATGTGCTACTACTCTGAGTTACACCTAAAATTCTTTGTCAGTTTCAAAGTCAGTGAATGCCTTATTGCCAATATATATTAACATCCAGTTAACCATTCAATATTTTCTAGCTCAAGTCTATTATGCATTTAAAAAAAAACACTTAAAGAAACGAGAAACAACAATTAACATAAATGTACTGTAGATTTCCAACCAAGATGATTTTTATAATGTCATGTGACAAAATGCTATGATTATTGTAGCTTGATTTGCCTTTGGGGACTGTATAATATTTTAAATATATGAAGCACTTTGAATTTTCTAATTCCTGAAATGCACAAAACAAATGAACTTATAAAATGTAAATCAGAAGTAAACAGTACATATTATCAAGTTGTTATTTTCTTCTTTTACATTTAGTCTTGATCTTGTTTGTTTTTTTTTTCTAGTCTTTAGATGACAACATGAAAACTCACAAACAGGATTATATTTATAATATAAAATAATATTTGTTTGTACTGTATTCACAGGCTCAAAAGGAGGAGAACATGGAAGTCATTATAATCGGTGTCATGGACACGGATGACACGAATATGAAGGAAGTCCTCCTAGAGGATGACATCACTTTACTCGTGCCAGCTGCAGTATGGCAGCCTTTTGATGGGGAGTTGGAGCATGGGAAAATTGAGGCTCGAATTGAAATCAGAGGAAGAGAAATTCAAAAAATGTCAATGAAATAATTTGTCTTCAAAGTGAAAAAAAAATCTGTTAATGTTGTTATTTATGCATTGTTGTTGTTATTATTATTGTTATTATTATTAAATATTTAATCTAAACAAGATGAGTGTTTAAATGCATTTTGGGGTTTAAATCATGACTTCATCTGTTTTGCATACATAGGTGTTAAAAGTTTAATGCTTTTCACTTTTGAAAGAGTTATATTTTTAGCAATACATTGAGATTGCTTCTAGAGAGAAGTGCACCATTTGGAAATGAACAACATATATTTGTTATCAAATGCAATTTATTTGCTCATATTTTAACTTTCCAACTTAAAAAATTGCTTGATTGACAAAAAATTGCCCTTGTTTAACTTGAAAGAGCATACTTGTCATGTACTTTACACTGCGTCCCAAATTTATCTCAGTTTTTTACCAAATTTGGCTAGATTTCTCTCATTTGTTCCTGATTAGAATACAACCTGTAAATCAGTCAATAGGTTTTATTGAAAGTTCAACCTCATATCCATGACATTCTTCAGCCATTGAAATATGCTGATTATTTGCTGTTGCATAATATTTTTATTCTGTCTCACTTCTGCACACATCAGGCATTAAATTAAGAATTTGATTTTCTCATATAAAAATATTTAAGAAACTAAAAACCCATAATCATATTTGTGTTGTATTAGCTATGTTTTAATGGTTAATTTTAAGAATCATATTATTTTCTGCCTTAAAAAATAAAATAAAAAACTTGTTTAAATCTCAAAATTTAAATATAGCGTCATTAAAAAGCAAGACTACCTGCAGCTTTTGGTTTAGAAATTCAAATTTAAATTTAAAAGTATTTCTTTGCTCTCAAAGAAAAATTAAATGTTATTATAACTAATAAATTCTAATTCTTCATAGAGTTATTTTAGATAGTGATGGCTTTTGGTAGGAAATATCTCTTGAAAACACTCTATTACTTTTTAGCAGTGTTATGAAGAGGACAATTCGGTTTTCCACGATTTTCTTGGTTATATGAAGACTTTTTCTTTTCATCGTCATCTCCAGCAGTGCCACAATCATCCCCAGAGGCAAACCAGACTTGTTCATCAGATTGTTGAGACTTGAACTGTCATCTGTCAGTTCAAGTTAATTCAAGTTCTTAATTCAAGTTCAACTGTCCTCTTTCAATTTTCTTCCTGCATAAAAGAATGAAAAATAAGAGAGTTCATACTCATACATGTCGTAGGGAAATGTGTAATTATCTTATATACAGGAAAAAATTTAAGTTCCATTTTAGATCTTTAAGAGGTAAGTGTGCTAAAACATTTGTCCTAGTACATGCCCAAAAATGGCAAATTAGAGAATAAAAATAATTGGTATTGAAAGAAAACCAGGTACTGACATAGTTAATAAAAACATAAGTATCCAGATATCCTGAGAAAAAATTTTTTAGATTATAATATTTGTAGCTATCTACCGCATATAAAGAGCAATGCATTTATGTACTCACCTTGTCAATGCAATGAGCAGGTGGCTCGTCCATCCTACTATGGTCAACCAAAACAGCAGAAGATGCCTCCGCACTGCTCAGCTTATTTGTGTTCAAATTGAGGAACTGTTGACGTCAGGGCCCAGAGGATAACTTTTCACAAGTCATGTGCGTGTGTAGTCAGAGGAGACAGGTGAAGCAGAGCACCATCTGTCATCATGGAAAATAAAATGTAATAAAATCGTTTAAATTGGATTGCTATTTTCAAATAGCTATTTTTACTTAGCTTAACTAATTCTGATTTTTTTTTTTTTCAAAATCGCTGGATTTTCGCATTTTCCCACTAAAATGCTCAGAAGTGAAGCCGGTGATTATATATACATCTCTGATTTGCTCTCTCTCTCTCTCTCTCTCTTAATCATAATTAAGTATTTAAGTATTAAGTCGTTGCCTCAGCAACTATGAACCTCACTGATATCATATATATATATATATATATATATATATACACAAAAAAAAATTCCCTTCTCACCCTCCGCGGGTGGTCTGTTTCATCCTCTGAGCTCGGGTCCTCTACCAGAGCTTGAGGGTTCTGCGCAGTATCTTGGCTGTGCCTAGAACTGCACATTTCTGGACTGAGATGTCTGATGTTGTTCCTGGGATCTGTTTGAGCCACTGCTCCAGTTTGGGGGTGACTGCCCCGAGGGCCCCGATGACCACAGGCACCACTGTGGTCTTCACCTTCCAGGTCTTTTCCAGTTCCTCCCTGAGGCCCTGGTATTTCTCCAATTTCTCATGCTCCTTTTTCCTGATGTTGTAATCACTTGGTATTGCTACATCCACCACAACGGCTTTCCTCTGTTCTTTATCCACCACCACAATGTCCGGTTGGTTCGCCATTACCATCTTGTCTGTCTGGATCTGGAAGTCCCACAGGATCTTAGCTCGGTCATTCTCCACCACTTTTGGGGGTTTTCCCACTTTGATCTTGGGGCTTCCAGTCCATATTCTGCACAGATGTTCCTGTACACTATGCCCGCCACTTGGTTATGTCGTTCCATGTACGCTTTCCCTGCCAGCATCTTGCACCCTGCTGTTATGTGCTGGACTGTCTCAGGGGCCTCCTTGCACAACCTACACCTTGGGTCTTGTCTGGTGTGGTAGATCTGAGCCTCTATTGCTCTGGTGTTTAGGGCCTGTTCCTGGGCGGCCAGGATGAGAGCCTCTGTGCTGTCCTTGAGTCCAGCTTTCTCCAGCCATTGGTAGGTTTTCCTGACATCAGCCACTTCAGTTATTTGTCGGTGGTACATCCCATGTAGGGGCTTGTCCTCCCATGATGGTACTTCCAGCACCTTGTCTTCTGTTCCCCATTGCCTGAGACATTCGCTGAGCACATCGTCTGTTGAGGCTTTGTCCTTGATGTATTTATGGATCTTGGATGTTTCATCCTGGACATTGGCTCTCACACTCACTAGTCCTCTGCCTCCTTCCTTACGGCTCGTGTACAGTCTCAGGGTGCTGGATTTGGGGTGGAACCCTCCATGCATGGTTAGTAGCTTCCTAGTCTTAACATCCGTGGCCTTCATCTCTTCCATTGGCCAGCTAATTATTCCGGCAGGGTATCTGATTACTGGTAAGGCATAGCTGTTTATTGCACGGATCTTGTTCTTGCCATTGAGCTGGCTTCTCAGGACTTGCCTTATTCGTTGGAGGTATTTGGCTGTGGCTCCTTTCCTTGTGACCTCATCGAGGTTGCCATTTGCTTGTGGTATTCCCAGGTACTTGTAGCTGTGCTCTGTATCTGCTATTGTTCCTTCTGGGAGTGAGACCCCTTCTGTGTGGACGACCTTCCCTCTCTTTGTAACCATCCGACCACACTTCTCTAGTCCGAATGACATCCCAATGTCAGTGCTGTAGATCCTGGTGGTGTGGATCAGTGAGTCGATGTCTCACTCGCTCTTGGCGTACAGCTTGATGTCATCCATGTAGAGGAGGTGACTGATCGTAGCCCCATTCTTGAGTCGGTATCCGTAGCCAGTCTTGTTGATGATTTGGCTGAGAGGGTTCAGGCCTATGCAGAACAGCAGTGGGGACAGAGCATCTCCTTGGTATATGCCACATTTGATGGACACTTGTGCAAGTGGTTTGCAGTTGGCTTCAAGGGTGGTTTTCCACAGCCCCATCGAGTTTGCAATGAAGGCTCTTAGAGTCCTATTGATGTTGTACATCTCTAAGCATTCAATGATCCAAGTGTGTGGCATTGAGTCATAGGCTTTCTTGTAATCAATCCAAGCGGTACACAGGTTGGTGTGTCGGGTTTTGCAGTCTCGGGCAACTGTGTGGTCTACAAGGAGTTGGTGTTTGGCTCCTCTGCTATTTATGCCTATGCCCTTCTGTGCCTTGCTCATGTATGTATCCATGTGCCCGCTTATCTTAGCCGCTATGATGCCTGACATGAGCTTCCATGTTGTAGAGAGACAGGTTATTGGCCGATAGTTGGATGGGACTGAACCCTTCGAGGGTTCCTTCTGTATCAGGATTTTTCTTGCATTTTCGGCAGCAGTCATTGTCGGTTAGCAATTCTTATAATTCTCATAGCCATTCTTCAAGACAGCTTCTTGAAGCTCATAAAAAATACAATATGTATTATTCAGTATTAATAATTTTTATTTGTGGCATTATTAATCATTACTTACTTGTGTTTGTATATCAATACATATAAATATGTATTGATATTACTAAATAATGTATTTAATTTTGAACGGCTGTGTGCTTTGTGATATGCTGATCATACATCAATATCAGAATATTCCATTCCTATTGTTATAGCCAGTAAGCATATTTAAATATGCTGAACTCTGTAATAAAACATACTTAAAAATACAATTGTTTATAAATGTAGCTTTGATAGATGTTTGAATATGGTTTCCAGTAACAAAAAAGCGTGTTATGATCGATTAAACGCGCTGATACGTCATCGTGCCTGCTAAACACAGAACGCTGAGTGGGTGGACCGCTCCAAGATGGCCGCCCGAGATATAGACGAGAGCTGTCACTCATCAACAGAGCGGTGTTTATGACAGTGATGAAGAAGAAGTGCTATTTAATAAGAGTTAAATCTAATACATTTTGAACTTTGAACAAAAGCCACAGTAAGGCATGAGTAACGAAGGGAAATAAGGAGTCTATATGATTTTGAATGTAATTATTTTAATTTTGCTTAAATGGTTTGCACCTCGGGGCCACCGTAGTAAAATCGATAATTTGGGTGTAATCCTAATCTAGCCCTCACTTAATTTTATTAACTGCGGGATGAAGAAAAAAAAGACCTGCTTTAGTGTGTGGCGAGAACAAGAGTACAAACAAGAACACGTAAACCTGCCACGGCTTTCTGGACATGCGCAGTTGAGGGGCTTTAAGTGGCGTTCTTTGAAAGTCACCTGCATTTGCTGAGCGGGGTAAGTTCCTGCCGCCTCTCCCACAGTAAGTTAAATTTTCTATGTAATATTTTGTTTATGACAGTGATGAAGAAGCAGTGTTATTTAATGAAAATTTATGCTAATACATTTTTAACTTTCAACAAATGCCAGAGGAAGGCATAAGTAATGTTAGAATTAATTTTAAGGCGATAAAAAAATAAATGTAGCTGTAAATGGTATGTTTCAAAACACGAGTTGTACACGAGACTTAAAACTGGTGCTAAATCTTTCTTGAATTGATTTAACAAGCTTGCAAAATCTACAGTCGTAATCAAAGTGGAAATATCCGAGTGCTCCTGAATGTCTCTGACGTTTTGCTTGGCGTTCTCTGCCGTTACGTTCTCCCTTCTTCGTTTGTGCCCAACAGGTAAGCGGTGTTTTAATTGGGTTTGTTGTAATAATAAAATTATAAACAATGAGAGACGGTTTCGTTGTCAAAGAGTTATTACATAATTGCTTAAGTGTGGCTGTAACTTAATAAGGCTGAAAACAGCTATATGTAGTTTTTTTCTGATAGCAAACAATCATTAGCATATGCTAAAATTGACGGCTGCTGTATAACTCGAATGAAAACCAGTCTATTAAGATTGAAGAGGGTATTTCCAATTAACTTAATTTATAACCATGTATGTTAGTATTTCTTTATGATCAGCTTCTATTCAGCTAACTATGTATAAAATTGCAACCGTAATCTCGGAGTTAATTAGACTTTGCAGTTCAGCTGAAACTGGGACTGTCAGCTGTTAAGGGGCTGTTAGATAAACGTTGGTTTGTTCTTGGGATGTGCCTTGCAGAGGTGGCTTGCAATAATCAGAAAATATAAAAGATGAAAAACAGTTTCATTCTTAAATATATTAATAATTGCTTCTTAACGAATCGCCATACCATAATGAAGTTATAGACAGCTAACCATCTTATTTTTATAGGTGCCGACCGTTAGCATCACATGCTAACATTGACGCTTAATATATAACTTCACTGAAAACCACTCTATTCAGAATGAGGAATGTATAATAATCTAATTAACCTTATGCAGTATAATTTTCATAATCTAATTTTAACCATGTATGTTAGTATTTGTCTTCATGGTCAGCTTCTATTCAGCTAACTAATTTAAAAATAAAATCACCTGTAATAGTCGCAGTTAATTGGACTTTGCGGTTAACCTGGAACTGTCAGTCGTTAAGGGACTGTTGGGCCGTTAGGCCCAACAGTTTGTTCTTGGGTTGTGCATTGCAGGTGAGCAGTGTTTTAACTGGGCCTGCCATAATCGAAAAAAAGGATGAAACACAATTTAATTCTTACAGATGTTAATCGCATCTTAACTATTGCCATAAGTTGTAAACAGCTAACCATCCTATTTCTGATGGGTACTGTCCGTTAGCATGATAGGCTAATATTGACGGGTGCTTGACTGAAAGCCATTCTATTCAGAATGAGAAATGTGTATCCAATTAGTATAATTCATAACCATTCATGCTACTCTTTGTCTTCTCGATCAGCTTCTATTCAACGTAATTTGAAAACCCAGCAGTAATCCTCGGAGTTAATTGTAGCCAATCAGAGTTTAAAGACCCAGCCACTGTTTGTGCAGTGGCAGGGTTAAAAGCATTTGTCGAGCACAAATGCTTTTAACAATAAATCAAGGCAAGACTGGACATTTTATACTGCTCCTAATACATATGTCAAGTTGGGTACACATCTTTCTGTACTGCTAGAAACATAGATTTCATTAAAGAATATTAATCTGCTTGTAAACCCGATTTCTGTAGTGAGTTTATTAATTTATGCAAATATTCCAAGATAAATAGCTAATAATGAACTGTGCTTTCCAACGTGTTGTGTATTTTCTTTTTTTGATCAAGTCAATAATTGTGAGATAACACACAGTGTCTTTTCACAGACTGAAAGAAAACTGCTCACCGCTCACCAACGTGCTTTGGCTGGTAAGTACATTGCAAAGTTCAGCAGCCTGTCAAGCACAAATGCTTTTAACAATAAATTAAGGCAAGACTGGACATTTTATACTGCTCCTAATACATATGATAAATAATATTGATCTATTTGCAACTCGGATTCATAATATTTATGAACATATTTATTAAAAATATTTACTTTTTAAAAAAATTCTTGTAATTATTCAAAGTGAAACAGCAAATAGTGAATAGTATCCATTTACCAATGTGTCCGGTCGTACTGGTGGTGTCTGTGGACCCTTGGATAACTTTGACTATGTGTCTTTTCTCAGACAGAATCTTGTCCTGACGTCCTTTGGCTGGTAAGTACATTATTTTTTAAAGATAAACTGCTTCTAGATCACATCAGCAAACTGCATTACAACATTCTCTATTTGGAAAGAATGAAAATATGACCAGATAGTGACAATGTGGAAAACCTGAAAATGTTTGACAGTTTCATTCTGAACTAACATCTCATGAACACAGAAATCTCACAAATTGAGCTGAGAAACTTAAAAGCTTTTTAGCAAACTTCCACATTTTGTTGAAATATTTTTTTTCTGTACTGTGCTACCATCTTTGTGCAGTAAACCAATGTGTAATGTGGTGGTGATCTTATGGGCTGTCTAAAATCCATAGTGTCACTCCCAACTCTTAATCTTCATTGCTATAGCATTTCAGATGCACTATTTAAAAAGGCCCAATTAGGGACAAACGCTCACAGCAATAGCAGAATGATGCAAACATTGGACTGCTGCTTTTTAAGTTTGTCAGTTTTGTGTATGTGCTCCTGTCAAATAAATTCAATAAATTCAACTGTTGTTTACCTCCTTTCAGACTACCTAGACATTGCCCCACTTCTGCTCAGTGAGGTGAGTACTAGCAATGTGTGGCTTTATTTGATTGAAAAAAGTTAGCTGTCACTGAACACCTCAGTGATTGTTTATAAAAACCCTGAGGGTTGTGTACGTAGTTAAATGTACAAGACTTTAGCATCTTTAAACCTGTGTAAGACCGGGCTGAAAGTCATTTGATCAGCAACTGGATATGATGACATCCATGTTTCTACATTTAAATCAGTGTCTGATTCTCATCACAATGTTTGAATTCATTCAGGGTCAGAATTTATGTGCTTTGACTTGCTTTTGATGGACAGAATCAGTCTTTTGGGAGTAGGACTAACTGAAGAAGCTACAAGGAACATTTACATTTTTTTAGAATTGAAATACTCTATTATGTCACATGGAAAAATGTGAATGTCAAGAGTAAGCAACGAATACATAAAAATAACACCCTTTAATTGTTTGAGAAAGGAATGTTTGTATTTGGATCTGATTTGAATATCTGATGATAACCTAATTTATGTCACTTAGACATCTCTAATCAGACAGGGGTATGCTGCCACTTAAAAAAGAACCTGGTAGAGGTTCTGAACATGACACGCTTATCTTCCAAGAGGTTGTTATGAGCTGACAAGTCCAGAAATGTTTAGATCAAAGCAGTTTGTGTACAGACACCAAAGAACCTTAGCGGATATGTGTTCTGGACCCCAGAATGTTTTCTGATCAGCTACTAACAAAACGTTTTTACACTCCCTCACAGAGAGAAGTGGACCTAGACACCTTCCTCCCTGGTGAGCGGATGTTCCAACGTGGATCAGCCGAGCAGTCACAGCTGATTCAACCTGACTCACACACAATCATATCTACAGACATTTGCTTTAAATTGGATCCAAACAGGATATGTTGGTTGTGCTCACATGAGGACCCTGTTGCCCAAAACCCTGTAAGAAACATGACTCAGTACAGCAACAACCCTCTGAGTTGTTTTGTGGACTAATGATGAGGTTTTCTGTCTTGATGAGGTTTTCTGTCATGCATCTCTTCAGAGCTTGAACCTTATCAGATGAAATCTGACCCAGAAACTGCTCTGTTGAGAATGTTTCATTTTGATGTCTATTGGCTGTTCTTTGTCTCGCAGGTGTTCCACGGACCCTCTTTCTCTAACCACTGTCGGAAGCATTTTAATTTTCCAACTGTGTTTTTTCCTTTCCTCTTCCTTCCAACATATCTGGAAAACCATTTTCTGTGCATTTTTCTATCCCATCCCTAAACTGACAAGCATTTCCACAAACCAGCATCCCAATAGGTGGCCTGGTTTTTCCGAATTCAGGAGCCGGTTTACCAGTAACCAGAGTTCCCTTTTTTTCTTCAACCATCAGTTTACTGCCAAATTGATGTTTGCCTGTCTCTCTTAATCTAGTTTACCAGTAACTAGATCTGTTTTCCCCTCACATCTTACGTCCTGTGACCTCTGAACAGTTGTGACATCCATTTTCTGAATATCGTGGCATCCATTTTCTGAATCTCATATCGTGGCATCTATCATAAATGCATTTCATGTCATGTGAAATCATTTCATGAACTGAGTTTACCAGTAACTCATCTGACTATCTATTGAGAACCTGAGAGAATCTCCCCTCTCACTGCTCTGTCTTTCCTATCTACCTCTCTCCGCTGTAAGAGTAAATAACTGGGAAGCTTGACACTAAGACGTCTTGTTGAGTAATAATTTAATAAGTTTGAAAAGCTTCCATTTCAAAATTGGCTGAAAATAAATAATTACTCAAACAGGTCAACTAAAAACTTGATCTGGATAAATTTTAAAATTGAAAACAAAAATTGTTTTCTACTGAAATACATTGCTCCAATTCTATTTGGACTTAAGTAAAGCTCTCGTCTTGTCTGTCAAAATAGACATATAGACCACTATTGACATAAAATCGAAAACAGTAAAAAAAAATAACTTTAAAGTTTGATATTTCTAAGACGTCTTTTTGAGTAATCTGATTTGGACCTGAAGTTTGAAAAAGTTCTATTTCAAAATTGGATTATAATTTTCTATTTTAAATAATTTCTGAAACAGATCAGCTAAATACTTGATCTGTATACATTTAAGAACTGAATCCAAAATTAATCTACTGAGCTAAATATTGAACAAAATTCCAATTGGACTGAAGTAAAGCTCATTTCTTATCTGAGCTGCCTAATTCGTGTTCCTGCCTACTGCTACTGACTTTGGACTGAACTTCAGGTTTGTTCACAGGTTTGTACTGACTATCTATTCAACACTAATACATTCATTGTATGTACATTGGTGTAGTTTTGTATTGTATCTGCTTATCTTGAGATACAAAGATCAGTAAGGACCATTGGAGTTGCTGTTTCCTGCTTGACCTGTCCAGAAGTTGAATCAACAATGCCTAGAAAGGGTCAGCGTTCTCAGGCTCAGAAGCTCAGATGGCAGAAGGAGAAATGGTCTCAGAGTAATCAAGTGACAGGTACTGACTCTGAGAACAACAACCAGCAGTTTCAGAATATACTGTACGCTGATGTTACACAGAGAAAGCTTTCTAGAGATGCGATGTGTGTGGGGGAGTCTTTTGAAAGAAAGCATGTAAATGATAGAAGTGAAAACAGTTTATCTTCTGTGGTAGCACTATCTGACACCAAAACAGCTTTCCAGCATGATGCAGGAGATACAAAGCAAAGTGCATCACAGGTCTCTTATGCTGACACGTTGAAAAGGGGATGTGGTTCAGCTCGGCAGTCTCAAGTTAATGTAGAACTTCAGCCATCAGTGACACATGTGTGTGCCTCACGGAGTCAGGATTCGTTGAAAATGGAATGTACAGGAACAGTCAGTGTATGGCCAACAGTTTGGTGTTTCTGTATTTTTTTCCACGAGAATGAAACAATTACCAGACCAGATCTTGACCTTGTTCTGGATAAAGGTGATGCTGTGTACAGACAGGCTAGAGAAAGATTTCCTCGTAGCATCCATTTGGCAACTGATGAACTACCAAACGAGGTAATTGCACGCAGGTCAAGATATCATGTGGAAATGACTCCATTCCCAGTTTGTGGTACATTTGGAGGGGGAGAGACTTATCCAAGCCTGGAAGAAGCATTGAGCCATTTGTCATCAGATGTACAATATGGGCTGCTGATCATGTCAGGCTTAGCCATTGCTGTTTTCAGAAGCAGATCTGGCGAATATGGATACTTTGACCCGCACACAAGGAACAAAAATGGAATGCCAATGACATTTAGTCTTTTAAACTTTGGCACAGCAGTGATGCTAAAATTTACCCATCTTAGTGACATGATTCACAGATTAAAGTCAATTTACACAATGCTTAATGTACCATCATCTTGTGTATTTGAACTCCAGCCCCTGTCATTTTACCAGAGAGGTACTTCAGACACAGTTCATACGTCTCCTCTGTTATATGAATCTGAGACACCAAGTGTTGTTCAACATCAGGTTGAGTCTGCTTCCCTTACACAAAACATTCCTGCTCTTGAGTCAAACATCAATGTTGAAGTCATGTCTCCTGTTGCAAGTAGTCCTTCTGATGATGTATTTGAAGGTATATCTAATGCAATTAGTTTAATGTTGTCTGTGACACAAAAAAATACAGCATTCCCCATTACCAGTTCAGAGAGAAATGCAAAATGTGCACTTTTGGAAATGCCTTTGAAACTGTCAAAGTGTCCTAAAGTGAAAAGAAAAAGATGAAGATGAGACTACTTATGATTGAGAAACCGAGACAAAGAAAAGAGAATCAGAAGAGGAAGGAAAGAGAAAACTATGCGTTAAGGGAGTCCTTCAAAGCAAAGAAAAGATCTTATTCTCGCAGGAAGTTTCAAAATAACCCTTAAAGAAATCAAAAGAAAAGACTGTACATGAAAAATCTGTATAGACAGAGTTCTGAGTTTAAAGAGAAACAAAGATCACGCATCAGGACAGCATACAGGGATAATGAAAATTTTAAACAACGACAAAAAGACTATGTCAAAAGTTGTTATAGAAATAATCTTGTATATCAGGAACGACAGAAAAGCTACATAAGAAATTCATACCAAAATAATTTAACATTTAGACAGAGACAGAGATCTTATGTGACTGAGCTTTATGCAAAAAACAAAGAATTCCGGCTGAGACACAAAGAGAGGATGAAAAAACTGATGACAGACAGATACCATGGTGATAGTTCATTTAGGACAATGCATAACATCAGATGTGCAATTAAATAAAAAAAAAAGATACAGACAGATGAAAAGATTCCCCCAGAGAGAAACAGAGGACCTTAAAATGCATGTTTTACAAACTGTCTGCCAGAGAACAGACTGATTAATGAAGCCATTTCAGTTTTCAGATTAAATATAAAGGCTGGCCCTACTTATGTGTGCACTGTGTGTCACAAGTCCTCGTTTCCCAACCAAGTAGAACTCTGTAAAAGGTCAAATTATGTAAAGAAACCAGATGTGGTTGAACAGTGTCTAACAGGCAAGTATGTCCATGTTTGCGATGAAAGCTGCACGGATAGACAGTGTACAGTTCCTCATGAGAGAAGTCAAGAGTGGATTTGTCACACATGCCACAGACATCTAAAGAAAGGATGCATGCCACCCCTAGCAGCAGCAAACAAACTTGACTTGGCAGAAATTCCCAGTGAACTGTCAGATTTGAATATTCTGGAAAGACACCTGATTGCTAAGTGCATTCCGTTTGCAAAGATCATTCCGCTTCCAAAAGGCAGACAAAGATTAATAAGGGGCAATTTTGTGTGTGTACCTTCAGAACTTCAAGAAACAGTCAATGCCTTGCCCAGGCTTCGGAGTGAGTCCCAAGTGATGCGAGTAAAATTGAAGCGACGTTTGTCCTACAGAGGTCATCAACTTTTTCAGACAGTAACCTGGTCTAAACTAATTTCTGCATTACTAAAACTGAAGCAGAATCATCCAGAGTATCGGGACATGAATATTAGACATGAAGCTGAGCTTTGTGACCCTACACTTCCTGATAATGATGACAATGATGATGACGATAGCAAAGTAAGTATGGATGAGGATGAGTATGATGAAGCAGATCTGATGGAAATTGACGAGTATGAGAAAAATGCTATATGTGAGGCAGAAAATGAGGCTGAAAATGATCAGGACAGTGATTGTGAACAACTCCAGCCACAGATGAATGATGGAGAAGAAGGTGATTTGCCAAATGGAGGATTCGCTATAGAATCATGCCTTCAGCCTCCTGACATATCAGAAGAGATACTTTGTTTCTCTGAAAGTACATACTGCTTGGCGCCGGCACAATCAAATTCACCCGTCAGCTTTTTTAAGACCCCAAATTTGGAATCCATGAGCTTCCCGGTACAATTTCCAACATCAGAGAACACTTTGGACACAAGGAGACTCATTAAAGTGACACCAAGTGGATATTTCAAGTCACGGCTATTTCATGTTGATAATCGCTTTGCCAGAGACCCAACATACTTGTTTTTTGCACAGTTTGTGACAGAGATACACTTGGCTAACAACAGCATGACGATTCAGCTACGAAAAGGAAAGACCAGAACCAGAGATGGTCGCAGAATAACCTCAGGTATGTTGCAGGACAAACGAGAGGTTGAGAAACTGGTGAGAAATAAAGACGCCATGAGATTCATGCAACCTCTAAGAGGTACTCCAGCATACTGGAACAGAGCAACAAAAGACTTGTTCAGTATAATTCGTCAAATTGGCACCCCCTGTTTTTTTGTCACGTTTTCAGCTGCAGAGTTCAGATGGCCTGAAATCATTCAAGCCATAAAGAGGCAACAAGGTGAGGAAATTGATGTCGACGCTCTTGACTGGACCGCCAAGTCTGAGATTCTGCGATCCAATCCTGTCACCTGCATGCGTTTATTTGATAAGCGAGTTGAGGCACTTTTCAGAGATTTGTTGCTGTCAGATGCTCAGCCTTTGGGAAGAGTGATTGACTATTTTTACAGAGTTGAGTTTCAGCACAGAGGAAGTCCACACATCCATGCGATGCTATGGGTTGAAGGAGCTCCACAGCTGGATGAGTCAGACGATCAAACTGTGTGTAATTTTGTTGATAAATACATCTCGGCACAGCTTCCTGATCCAGACAGAGAACCAGAACTGTATCGGAAAGTTTCTGAAGTTCAGAGACACAGTAAGAATCACACCAGATCTTGTTTCAAGAGTGTGAACTCTGGTTGTCGATTTGGTTTTCCAAAGCCCCCTGCAGAAACACAGTGATCTCCAGACCAGGTGAGAACAATGACACTGAAACTGCCAAAGCCAAACTCAGACCTTTGATGCAACTCCTGAACGAACCTGAAGTCGCTTCCATGAGTTTAGAGCAGATCCTTTCTCAAGTCTTTGCCCTGCTGACGTTTTGCACATTTTTGCAACCAATAAGTTGGTGGATGAACACAATTTGGCAACTCTGAACTTGTTACATTCCAACATCATCACCATCGACGCAGATGACTTCCAAAAGGATCCACGGACAGGCAGAATGGCACGCAAAGAAAGACCATGCAAGGGAGGTAGAAATGATTTAGCAGACACTTTGAAAGTTGCCGTTGGAGCTCAGGTCATGCTCACCAGAAATATCGATGTTCAAAATGGACTAGTTAATGGTGCATTTGGTGTCCTAACAGCTGTTGTAACTTCTGACACTGATGAACACAGCATCAGTAAGCTGGGCCTGACGATGGATAATCAGACAAGTGGGACCAGAAACCAAAGTGGACCTTCAGAGACTGCCAATCTTGTTTACATCGAGAGAGCGGAGGAGAATCTGAAGCTAAATGGAGTGGTACGTAGACAGTTTCCTGTGAAACTGGCTTTTGCTTGTACTATTCACAAAACCCAAGGCCTAACAACAAATGCAGCTGTGGTGTCTTTGAAGAAAATCTTTGAACCAGGTATGGCATACGTAGCTCTCAGCAGGGTAACGTCTCTCAGTGGACTCTACCTACTGGATTTCGACGAAAAAAAAATATTTGCCAATCCTCAAGTCACTGCAGCTCTTCAGACCATGAGACAAGCCAGCGTAGATGACATGATGCCTCTTCTTCAGGTGAAAGAAACTTTAAACAGGCCAGAAACACTGGTAATTGTTTCGCATAACACCGAGGGACTCCCATCTCACATCTGTGACATAAGAAAACATCACGAACTGTGTCTGGCAGATGTGCTGTGTCTGACTGAAACTCACCTAAAAGGATCTTTTGTTTACGACAATCTGCATCTGGATGGCTACAATATGTTCAAACGAAACAGACATGTGTCATATTCAAATTTTCCCCAAATGGCTTCCAAAAGTGGAGGTGGTGTGGCTGTTTATGTGAGAAACCATATTAAGGTTAATGAAAGACAATATTTGCAAAATGTGACTGATCTTGAGTTTGTGGCTTAGAAGGTTGAGTCTCCATTCAGGGCAGTGATTGCAGCTGTGTACAGACCTCCTAACTACAGCCTGAGACCGTTCCTGGAAAATCTGGTAAGCCTTCTGGATGCACTGGAGATGTTGGACTGTCACCCTGTCATTGTATGTGGAGATTTCAACGAGAATCAGGTACGCACCAGGGCAAATTCTGGAGCTGTTTCAGTCTCGGGGATATGTACAGTTGATCACTTCTGCTACCACAGAGAAAAAAAACATTGCTTGATCTAATTTTCATTTCTCAGCCACAGAAATCTTTACATTCAGGTGTGATGAGAACATACTACAGTTACCATGAAGTGGAGCTATTTGATTTGTAAGTGTGAATGTTCACTTCTTTTCTCTGAGAATGCTATTGTTACTCATGATAAATCTCTTGCATTACAGATTAAAGTGTCTTAAGTCGTAGCTCGGCCATCCACTCCAATCAAGCTGAGACTCTCACAGCTAAACATGAAGTTAACATCTGTTCATGAAACTTCACTTACAAGACATTGTGTCTCCTGCAGCAAGGTTGAAGGTAACTACCTATCATGTGTCATAGGACGTTTACCGTTTATAGGTCATTACAACACATGTTTTCTCTTGGTTTCTCAGGAGGACTTTCCCATGCATGTCTGGTATCCCCAAGGCATCCCTTTCACCAGCAGAGATGAGGTGCAGCCGACTCTGGTGAGAACTCAATATTGCTTCTGTTCAACTAACTGAGAAATAACTACAATCTTTGTCCAGCTGACTGTCGTATTTATTTTTTCATCTTTAGTGGCCGTCATGTTAGCGTGATACGACAGCAAAACGCGTTGTGACAGATGACACGATACAACAGTCGGCATTCCAGGACACCTGTGACGAGGACTGAGGTTTCCATTTGTCAGGTTCAAACACTAGACATTTCTTACACACTGCAAAAAACAGAGACAAAGAGTCAGTGATGAGTTTCTTACTCGCGAGGAGAGTGCCTCAGAGAAAGCTTCAGTTACAATCTCCGACCAACACTCTGAAGTTTCTCTGCTCGCCTCGCTCTTTTATTAGATTAGGAACGCCCTAATTACATGAAGCTAAAGGGGGGGGGGAAGTATACTCTGTTGAAGCTTGACACAGCAACTCTTATCCATATAAGATAACTTGAACAGCACATTCTCTTCGAGGCTGTTGGGGTGAGTTCCTGTCCTGCAGCTTATCTTCTGCAACACAAGAAGCGAACAAACAACAGACAGAACAAACTTCTAAAAGTGGCATAACACTATAAGCTTCATATAAGAAAGATTAAATAATAATTCTAACATTTCCCTCCTGTTTATGCCATTTTTTAGCCAGATCTAGTCCTTACTCAATAACTTCTTTCGATTTTCTATTGGTAATTCATTAAGCGGTTCAAAACAGGTACACTCAGAGGGAAAAGGACACATTCACACCTTACATCATTAACATTGTATTACAAGTTCGACCTAGGAACATTTGGGTCAGGATACAAGTCTGGAAGGTTGAGAGACATTTCATCTTCTTCATCACTGGACTCAGCATCTGTTACATTTTTATTGTCGGCAGGAGGAAGGAGAGAATACACTTGTTCCTGCATCGGAGTGATGGCAGTGGTGATGAGCTTTTGAATTAAAGCTCTGATACAGGGAATACAACAACATCCACACAAGGCCAGTATTGCTGCAAACACAGCTATGGAAATTAAGACAGAGACTATTAGTTGTTAATATTTGCCAAATACATTACCCAAAACGTCCCACATTTCTGTATCAGCTCCAGAGTGGTCTTTCATTTTGCTGTTTAGAGCCCTCAACCCATCCAAGGCCTTGGTGAGGCTGCCATCTGCAGTGGTTTTGTTGGGGATAAGGGCGGAGCACTGCTCCCCAAAAAGGGCGCAGACCCCACCCCTCTCAGCCAACAAACATGTCAACAGCAATGCGGTTTTGGAAAGCCATCAGGGAGGTAGCTGACAGTTGCTCGTGGACGGCTGAGAAACCTTGCTCTGTTTTGTTACCTAACCTCTGGACATTGTAGTGGATGTAGTTTTATTCTATCAACATTTTTATTTATTTATCATCAGGTACACCACGTGGGACCCCAATACTGTCTATATAGGTGGGATCATCGTCATCTTTCAGAGAGCGTTTCTGACGCTGCTGCCACACTGATGGAAGCACATTACCTAGTGATTCAAGTAGTTGTGGTACTGTCATAGGGTATATTGAAACAGGTAACATCAGAGTCACTACAGTGCACAAACCAGTAGTATTTAATGGCAGTTTATCAAACAACCTGTTATCTCCACACCACCCCCAGATGTCACTACGGGATAATGGTTGGAAGTACCGAGTAACATTTACTATAGTCGAACAATTTCCTGAACTCACATTCATTTGGGAGCGTTGCTGGAACCACTCTCAAAAGTGGTCGTGGACCCATACATATCACACAGTCCCCTTGTGGAACTTTTGCAGCCTGTTCTATCATTAGAAGCCAGTTGTTGCTTCGGCTGGTAACTCCTGTGGTTATTCTAATTAGCTCATCTATATCATCATCATCATCTGCATTGAATATAGTCATTTCAGAACTTGCGAGTTTGGTTGAGTGTGGGTCCGCCACCATTATGCCTGGGGAGACGTTATTTGACTCTGTGATGTTCTGGCACAGGGAAATCATTTTATAGGGGTCTTTTCCACTTTTCTCAATCCACAAAGAGAAATAGAAACAAGGAACATCACTTTTGAAAGGGATCGGATTGTTTGTGGTGTTTATGATTATTTTTATTTCTTTATTGATTTTTTCCCAGATGTATAACCTTAGCCCAGTACTGTGCTTTGGTATTTATCTTTGGATTTGGCCTCCAGCTATCCCCTGTGTAGGCGAAAACATTTTCCCATCTCTTTGATCATAACCTGCCCAGGCATTGCCTGGGTAGCCCCCAATATTGATCTTATTCAGGTCCAGAGAAATCACAGTTGCCAATCTAGATGCATTAACACACAGGTAGATTTCATCTACAACCTCTTCACCTGACCCTTTACAGGGATTTTCCATGTCCCTAACCTTGGACACCACGTACAACTCTTCCCAGGTGGCATCCATACTTCTCGGTGTTATGTGTTCTTCTCTTACTTTTGTTTCATACCAAAATAATAGGAGAGCTGCAATAATTACGACCGCAGCTCCTACACCAAAGATCACCTTATTTCTTTTAGTGGTCATGTTTTATGTTTTGATTCCCTTCCTAAGAACCCCTCGGCAGAGTTGTGGACTATCTTCACCGGTTTGAGACAACTGTATACTAGAAATACAGTTCCCTTTGTACCACGGGCTTCCTCTGGGGGTCTAGCTGAAGGTAGGCAAAACTTTGTTCATAAAAGGTAGAAAAGGCTGATGACCAAAAACACTTAGCAATACTGTAGCAGTGAAGGCTATTACTAAGAGAGTTATTTTAGTTCCAACATTTTTCTCATATAGTCTGCTAGGTTAGGTTCATCCTCTGCTTCCCATTCATTTTTAAATAATGGAAGTCTGTACGGTCTCCCAAATAGTGTTTCATAAGGTGTTAGCCCTGATGTACTAGTGATGTTTATATACATTTTAACTAGGTCCAAACACCGTGTCCAGGGCCTTCCTGTTTCTTCCATACACTTCTTTAATCTATTTTTTATAGTACCATTCATTCTTTCTACCAGTCCTGCACTTTGTGGGTGGTAGCTGCAGTGGTTTTTTAAGTTTATGTGGAAGGCAGTTCCTATGTTTTTTACCACTTGGTTCACAAAGTGTGTACCATTATTACTATAGATTTTTCTGGTATTCCATATCTGGGTATTATGTCTTTACATAGGGCTTTTGCCACTGTTAGGGCATCTGGTGTTTTAGTTGGGAACAGTTCTATCCATTTTGAAAATGAATCTATGATCACTAGACAGTACTTTTTCCCTTCACTTTGATTTAGTTCTATAAAGTCCATGTGTATACTCTGGAAAGGATAGTTAGGTGTTGGAAACCTCCCTCGCTTTGGACGTAGATTACCTTGAGCGTTGTGCTTAGCGCATATGAGACAAGCTCTACAAAAATTTTTTTGAATATAGATTAAATTAAAACCATAGGTTGTATAATGCTGTTTTACTAATCCTACCATCCCTCCTGTTGAGACATGTGTCTTCCCATGGCTCAATATTGCTGCCCATTTATATAGATTTTTTGGTAGGATTGGTTTTCCTTCTGGTCAGATGTATAAGTCATTTTTTACAGTTGCTCCACTTTTTATCCAGGTTTTTTGTTCTAGTGTGCTTGCTTGTTTTTGCATGTCTTTCAATATTTCATTATCGATTTGTTCTTCTGTGGACCACAGTACTTCTTTTTCTCCCATTGCTGCTTGCTTAGCTGTTTTATCTGCAAATGCATTTCCCAGTGAAACAGAATGTCTTAGGTCAGGTAGATTATAAATTTCAATCTTCCCTAAAGTCTTTCCGAAAATACTACTTCTGGCAGCTGAAGGAGGAACAGCTTATCCTGCTCTCTCCCGTCCTTACTGATAACTTTGCTTGTGGATTATTTTTTAAAGTCACAATTTTTATGGTTTTATTCACATTATCGACATCATAACTGGATTACTTCAA
The DNA here is from genome assembly GCF_904066995.2 of Poecilia reticulata. NCBI lineage: Eukaryota > Metazoa > Chordata > Actinopteri > Cyprinodontiformes > Poeciliidae > Poecilia > Poecilia reticulata. The sequence continues at coordinate 43,357 of NW_027675131.1, read as the reverse complement.
ACCTAAAGACCAGGAGATTTTTTCTCACTTTTTATTTTTTACCTCACTTTTCTTCACCTCCAAGTTGAACTAGGGCAAAATGCCCCCGTTCGACCCCAAGGACATTAGCAGTATTCTACAACGACTTCAGTTTTTTAGAAACAAAGATTCAACGGCTGGAGGTGAACCTCGAGATCAACGCCACCCGTGGATATGAAACAACTCTTCCTCAAATCAGCGGAGAGTTCGTACACCCCGCACCAAACAGCTCACCCTGGATCGCTCAGGGAGCCAAGCCAAAACAAGTCTCACACTGCAGATCCCATGAGACGACTAACGGGGAGAACCCCTCACCTAGATGAATCAGCGTGGCCAGCTCTGAGCAGAAACGCACCTTCAACCTCAACACCTGCTTCGCCAAAGAATAACAAACAAGTAGCTGGAACCAAAACGACTACACCGAGCCCACTCCCAAGGACAAAGCGACCAGCCCGAGCCTCAAAACATTCTGACTCCGTGGGAATCCCACTGAAAAACAGATTTTCTGCACTTCAGCACGAGCCCCCGAGTGAAAATCCACCCTCAAACACCAGCAACGAGGCTAAACCAACGCATCCACCGCACAAAGCTCCGCAAAGTGCTCTCTATAACCACTGATCAGCCAAACATGGAGACTTTAGTTGTGCATGTTGGAGCCAATGATCTGGAAAAGCAAAAATCCGAGATTCTGAAAAAGGACTTTAATATTCTTCTGGACACTATGGGAAAATTAAAAATGAAGTTATTTCTCAGTGGTCTAATTCCATCGCCTCAACGGGGAGGCGAAAAACATTCCAGGCTGCTTATGATAAACAAATGGCTGTTTAAAACCTGCTCTGCCAGCTCAGTGACCTTCCTTGATAACCTCTGGATCTACTGGCAGAGCTTTCACTTCTTTGGAAGAGGAGGACGCAATCTTAACAAACACGGAATAAGGCTGCTCACTGCAAACATTTTTCATTTTATCAACAAGAATAACAATGTGACCATCGCTTCAGAAGAACAGGCTCACGGATGTCTGATTAGGATGGAGCCCTCCGCATATCAAGAACAAACTATTCTAATACAAACTGATAAAACATCGGCTGTGAACAGAATGACTGGCTCCCCTCCGCCTTATTTTTCTGCTCCTCCGTTTCCTGTTCTTTTTTCTTTAGCCTTTCTTTCTCCCTTTTCTCTTCTCTCAGCTATTTGGAGCCAGACTTTTGTCTGTTCATAACCCTCTTTTGCCATTTGTTTTTCTTTTACTGATAAAACATTAAAGACATAAAAACATGGAAGTAGGACATTCCTGCCCTTCACGGAATTTAACTACCTAGTAGAGGACTCCCGCGGACTTTAACTGCTTTTATTAAAAAAATTAAAGACATTAAAGACCAGTAGAACCAGTAGAACCAGTAGGAACCAGTGGAACCAGTAGGAACCAGTAGAACCAGTGGGAACCAGTGGAACCAGTAGGAACCAGTGGAACCAGTAGAACCAGTAGGAACCAGTAGGAACCAGTGGAACCAGTGGAACCAGTAGAACCAGTAGGAACCAGTGGAACCACTAGGAACCAGTAGAACCAGTAGGAACCAGTAGAACCAGTAGGAACCAACTAAGACCTTCTGTTTATGTTTGCTTCCCCCTTTACCATTAACATTAACATTTTTAACTAAATTTAGTCCAGTGTGGTCTCAACACCTGCTGTGTTCTAAACACTGGAAAATTTCAACAGGATGGTGATAAATAGATTGTGGTAAAACTCACTTCAACTCAGAGAGCGGAGTTTTCTTGTCTACAAACATCCACAAAATCTCACCATTTGTTCCCCGTTGTTTTGGTATAAAACTGTTTATCTAGTGATAATCAGTTTTCATTCACTCACACACTTTCACACTTTTAAGTAGGACACTTCTGTCCTTTGCGGAATTTAACTACTTAGTAGAGGACTCCCGTTGTCCTTTTTTAGGGGACGCCGCTGTCCCACACAGAATTTAACTAACCTATAGTTAGAGGAGTCTGCTCCTCCCGCGGCTTTTATTTTACCTGACAGTGCCTAGGATTCTCAGGGTTTTAATTTTTTACCAGAGGACGCCGCTGTCCCACACAGAATTTAACTAACCTATAGTTAGAGGAGTCTGATCCTCCCGCGGACTTTAACTGGTTTTATTTTACTTTTCTTTTATCCTGATTTTTATCGTTTTTTCATTTTTATTTTTTTATTTTCTTTTTTATTTTTATTTCTTATTTTTCTTCCCATACATACTGGTTTTAAACTGAAACTACTCACTGTGTCTCCAGTCTCTGAGGAAAACCGTCAACCGTCGGACTCCAGCTCGTGAGAAAAAGGACCAGTCCCGGAAAGGGTCTTAAATGCTGTGCACAGACTTCCTGGTTTTTTTACTCACTCGCTGGAATCGTCTGGTGTATCGGACTCCGGCTCGAAGGACCAATTAAATGTCAGGTTCAAACACTAGACATTTCTTACACACTGCAAAAACAGAGACAAAGAGTCAGTGATGAGTTTCTTACTCGCGAGGAGAGTGCTCAGAGAATGCTTCAGTTACAATCTCCGACCAACACTCTGAAGTTTCTCTGCTCGCCTCGCTCTTTTATTAGATTAGGAACGCCCTAATTACATGAAGCTAAAGGGGGGGGAAGTATACTCTGTTGAAGCTTGACACAGCAACTCTTATCCATATAAGATAACTTGAACAGCACATTCTCTTCGAGGCTGTGGGGGTGAGTTCCTGTCCTGCAGCTTATCTTCTGCAACACAAGAAGCGAACAAACAACAGACAGAACAAACTTCTAAAAGTGGCATAACACTATAAGCTTCATATAAGAAAGATTAAATAATAATTCTAACACCATTTATTGATTTATTTTGAATATTACAGTATAAAATCATGCACAGGAACAAGAAATCCAAAAGACAGATATTTTTGGACCACAGTTATCTTAACATGTTTGAAAAGAAGTAGGAAGAAGTAAGAAACTTGAACTGTTTGCTCAGAGGGTTAAAGTGTCTCACTTTTTTCCTGAAGATCTGCACCCATCTGTCCAATGATGTTGCAAACACTGAGCAGGTTAAAGGAAGCTTCAGCGGCAATCAGAAAGGCCCCATCGAGTGTGAACATTTATATCTTCACAGTGACTGATTTTTATTATTATTTTAACTTGCATCACCAGAATCATCTTCACAACAACCATGTAAATGTGAACTATACACAGTTTTGACAAATTTGTAATTAAGCTCATTTCATTCTGCTAAAATCTCTGTAGATTTGCAGATTTACATCATGTTTACGTACAAATGTGTTTTTTTTAATCAGGTTTCCACATGTTGGGTTAAAGTGTCAACTAGTGAAAGTTTAAATATGTAAGATATCAAATCTCAAGTGTTTTAGTTTAGCAGGATTATTTTCATCATACTAAAAGTGGGAATAAGACGGGACTCCTAGTGTGTAAACTTGTGACTTTATGCAATGAGTAATGCTTTGTCACCTGTTGATATTAATGAAGATGGTGACAATAAAAAGGAAAGAAAAAACTAAATCTTTACGAGAAACCAAAAAAAAGTAAATTATGCTATTGTAATATTTTTAAAGTCACATATTACACAACTGTGAATCCTGTATTTATGTGGGGGGAGGGGTATCAGCTGGTAAAATGTTATGGCAAAGGATTGCCACACTTATGCTATTTGAGCAACTAATATAGACATCAGGGAAAAGAAAAGAGAAAAGCATTGTCAATTAATTTTAATCATTAGCAAAATTAGAATAAGGGTGTTGAACTACTATAGTTTAGCAATAGGATAAACTACACTCAGATACTACATTTTAAACTGGATTTGTTTCTTGGGGTGGGGGTTTGGTCACATTCTTTTCAGTAGAGGCTTTGTAATCTTGACATTCCATTCTTTAAGCTTAAGAATGAAAATACAATACATTTCTAAATATAATTGACCATGTCCTCATAGGTTTTTTCTGTATCTGTGTAACTTGTACACCTCCAGTTTCACAATGTATTGCTACTACTGTGTTATGCTTTAGTGAGTTTTTTCTTTACTGAAGTATAAAGCATGAATCATTTTTGATCATTTTCATAATCAAAAATAATTCCGTTCTTTTTTTTGCACAGAAAGCTGTTTATTGTGCATGATTTGAGAAGACCTACTTCTCATATCATGTCTTCTAAAAAGCCCAGTCAGTCGTGGCAGATGGCTGCTTGTATCGAGCCTGGATCTGTCAGAGGTTTCTTCCTGTTGAAGGGAGTTTTTCCTCTCCACTGTTGCTCGGTACAAGGATTGCAAAGAAGTCAATGATACACAGCAAATGTGTTTCACTTTTATGTCCCATTGAGGAGGAATAAATGGTAAATATCATTAAGGCAATGCAATCTTCTGGGTTTCTTTAGAAACTGTTTACTTTGAATAATTCAGAATATTGTACTGTTTGATAGTCTGAATCAAATGAAATGTTTGTATGACTTGACTGAAATGAAAAAGTTCTATGACATTTTACAAAATGTGTGACATTGTGTATTGACAGTATGTAAAGAAAATAAATAGAACTGAGTACATTCTTAGTTTGCCTTTTGATACGCGCAGCATTATTACACTTAGTGCAATTTTCCAGGTTTATATTCAATTTATTTATTTTGCATTTAAAGTGAGTGTGGTTATGGTCATTTTTTGACCTCAAGTCCCAAATTTTCCAATCCATTTACAAATTAAAAATCTTTTGGTTTACAAAACTCATTTGGCTATTTTACAAAATTAAATCCATGTAAGGTTTTCCATCACGAACATTAATAAATGTACATCATATATTAATGATGTACATTAATAAATGTACATCATTGCATCGTCTGCAAAAAACATTTTGTGCGAAGATATTTATAGCTGGTGAGGCTCCAACTTACTTATAATCAGATTTACAAATCTAGACCCTGCATGTTATTGTTTACATAAGGAAATTATGCGCATGCGTACAATGCTGGAGGGCATTAAAGCTCTCCAGCATTGGAGAGCTTTACGCTGCTATGACATCCATAGCAGCGCCGCCTCCGCAGAATAATTCTGTTATAATTCCGTCAAACAAACTTAGACATGTAGATATTATTAAATTCGTGCTGTGCTTAATAGCAAAGGGAGAAACCGTTAAAGTACAATACAAAACCACATCTTTCTCGCTCTCTGTATCAGCACAGCTAATGTGTGGCTAGCTCCCTGGTACTGTCTCTTACTCTGCAGTTGAGCTACAATATCTGGCTCATGAGTGCCCCAGCGATAAGGCACGAGAACTGCCTGCCTCAATTAAGAATCTGCATGCTGTTTGCTATCTTCAATAATTTGCCGTTCCTCAGCAAACGAAGCACGTTACACACACAGTTGGTGACAATAAAAACACAGTACATTAAATACATAGAATAAATTATGGAAAATCAGTTCATACATTAATGTTTTTAACCATGTTATTTGCGACGTACAGACAGACGGAGCATCGCTCTCATAGAATAACAACCAGTGCATTTAGCGAGAAGTTGTGCAATCCCAGGTGCTGCATCACTGGCTTTCCTTGTTCAAATTAAATGATAAATAGATACTTTATAATACAAATCACAGGGTGAACATATCTTTATAAATGGTTTCATTCTTATCTTTCAATGATAATGTCTGTTACCTGCTTCCAGTGATATACATATGACATATATCTATATATATATATACACATATATGTATATTTATCTATATATATATAAAAATATATTATATATATATATATATATATATATATATATATATATATATATATATATATATATATATATATATACACACACATATATATATATATATATATATATATATATATATATATACACACACATATATATATATATATATATATAAAGGGAAAGTTTAAGATGCAAAATGTGATGGGAGGGTGAGGGTGAGGATTTTAAACAAGAAAAAAAAAAGAGTATATTACACAACTTCTGTTGTACTTGGTACTAAAGACTCTGCTTCCTCCATTTTGGGTCCAACAAACCTGGATATATATATATATATATATATATATATATATATATATATATATATATATATATATATATATATATATATACACATATATGTATATATAGATATATATACTTCTACTTCAATTTCTTAACTATTTTTTAAAGTCTTCTGCAAGATTTAATCAAGTTCAGTAAATCATGTATCACACTGTTCTGCTTCTGCTGTTCGTTTATGCTTTTTTGTTTTGCTGTCTCACTTCTTCAAATATTTCTGGCTTTGTAATAATTACTGGTTCTCCTATTTTATTCTTTTTCCTGTCTTTCTATGTTTCACTGTTCCAACTGTTTCAACTTTTTCTGGTTTTAAAGTATTTTCCGCTACTGCTATATTTATACTTTTTCATTTGTTCCACTTTCCAATTATTTCCATTTCTTCTGCTTTGCTTCACTTCTTGTGCTTTCTCTACTTTTTCTGGCATGTCTGCAGCAGTCATTCTGCAAATATGCATTCTCACGGCTGTTTCGCTAGGAACAGCTATTTTTCTAGTCAGTGAGAATGCATTCAATGCATTCTCACTTATAGTGTTTCTGTTTTTCTTTATCTTTATTATTATTCTGTCTTCCGTACGTTTTTTGTGGTTTAACTACTCTCACTATGTTTCACTAATTGTACTAATTTATATATCAAAACGTTCAGCTTCTTCAGGAGAATGGAGCTATGACTTTTGGTAAACTTCACTATTGCACTTTTTGAAATAATTGCCCTTTTGTGCAAATTTATTGCCCCATTATTTCCTATGGTGGAACTCTCTAACTGATTTCAGTTACTTGAGTGTACACTCTAGTAACTGCCGTTTTTGAACTTTTTCTGCACTTTTATAAACAAAATTATGCTGTTCATACATATTTCACTGTAGAGAAATATTTTATGCAATAAAATGTAGCCACGAGTGTCTACTTTATGGAATTGTTACTATCATTGCTACAGGTTTTACTGTTTTCTGTTAAACTCCTCTGGAGTACAACCTTGTCACACTTTCTCCTATTCTTTCAATGTATTTTCTTCTTGTGCTCTGTTTTTATCTGTGTCTATGCATTCTGCTTGTCTACTTTTCTCTTTGCCTTCTGGTTATACTGGTTTTACTATCTTTTAAGATCTTCTACAATCTTTAATCATTTTTATCAATTCAAATATCAAACTTTTCTGCTTCTTCTGACCCTTTTTGCTTTTGGTTTTCCTCTTTTTTACTGCTTCAATATTTCTGGTTTACTGTTTCCACTAATTTTTTTATACTTATTACTGTTTCACTATTCAATTGTTTCAACTATTTCTGGGACTGCACTTATTTCCTGCTGTTTCAATTATGCTCTTTCTTAAACTCTGTTTCACTTTTTGACTTTTTCAAATAATTCAGGTTGCACACAAACTCCTGCTTCTTCTGCTGAATCCTGCTATATTTAATATATTATATAATTTATACAGTATAATTCACTATTAATTCACTATTATATTATTAATATAGTATATTCACTATACAATTGTTTCAACTATTTCTATGTTTCTATGCATTTTGCTTGTCTACTTTTCTGTATATTCCTTTGGTTCTACTGGTTTTACTGTTGGCAAATGTCTTCTGCAAACTTATATCATTTTTATCATTTCATATATCAAACTTTTCTGCTTCTTCTGACCCTTTTTGCTTTTGGTTTTCCTCTGTTTTACTCCTTCAAATATTTCTGGTTTTTCTGCTTCCGCTAATTTAAGCTTTTTGCTGTTTCACTGTTCAATTGTTTCAAGTATTTCTGGGTTTGCACTAATTTCCTCGTGTGCTAATTGTGCTCTTTCTTACGCTCTGTTTCACTTTTTGACTTTTTCAAATAATTCATGTTGCACACAAACTTCTGCTTCTTCAGCTGAATTCTTCAACACTTTTGCTAAGTTTCACTACTTGGCAATGGATTTCTGCAATGTATGACTAGCTTTCTTATGCTTTTCTTACTCTTTGTTCTCAAGTTTCTTATATTTCTCCATCAATCATTCTGCAAATATGCTTATTTGGCACTTTATGTTAAGTTTCATTTCTTCAAATATTTCTGGTTGTGTACTAATTTCAACTTCAGCTAATTTCTGCAGTTTGCTACGTTTCACTGATCAACTGTTTCAACTATTTCAATTTCTTCTACTTTCTTCCACTTCTTTAGCTTTTCTTCACATTTCTTGCATTTTTGTAGCAGTCATTCTGCAAATATGCATTCTCACAGCTGTTTCGCTAGGAACAGCTATTTTTCTAGTTATCAGTGAGAATGCATTCAATGAATTCTCACTTATAGTGTTTCTGTTTCCCTTTATCAGTGAGAATGCATTCAATGCATTCTCACTTATAGTGTTTCTGTTTTTCTTTATCAGTGAGAATGCATTCAATGCATTCTCACTTATAGTGTTTCTGTTTTTCTTTATCTTTATTATTATTATTCTGTCTTCCGTACGTTTTTTGTGGTTTAACTACTCTCACTATGTTTCACTAATTGTACTAATTTATATATCAAAACGTTCAGCTCCTTCAGGAGAATGGAGCTATGACTTTTGGTAAACTTCACTATTGCACTTTTTGAAATAATTGCCCTTTTGTGCAAATTTATTGCCCCATTATTTCCTATGGTGGAACTCTCTAACTGATTTCAGTTACTAGAGTGGCCACTCTAGTAACTGCCGTTTTTGAACTTTTTCTGCTCCTTTATAAACAAAATTATGCTGTTCATTCATATTTCACTGTAGAGAAATATTTTATGCATTAAAATGTAGCCACTAGTGTCTATTTTATGGAATTGTTACTATTATTGCTACAGGATTTACTGTTTTCTGTCAAACTCCTCTGGAGTAAAACCTTGTCACACTTTCTCCTATTCTTTCAATGTATTTTCTTCTTGTGCTCTGTTTTTATCTGTGTCTATGCATTCTGCTTGTCTACTTTTCTGTTTTCCTTCGGGTTCTATGGGTTTTACTATCTTTTAAGATCTTCTACATCTTTAATCAATTTTATACATTCATATATCAAACATTTCTACTTCTTCTGATCCTTTTTGCTTTTGTTCTGTTTCACTCCTGCAAATATTTCTGGTTTACTGTTTCCACTAATTTTTTATACTTATTACTGTTTCACTATTCAATTGTTTCAACTATTCCTGGGATTGCACTAATTTCCTGTTGTTTCAATTATGCTATTTCTTAAACTCTGTTTCACTTTTTGACTTTTCTAATAATTCAGGTTGTACACAAACTCCTGCTTCTTCTGCTGAATTCTGCTATAATTTATATATTATATAATTTATATAATTTATACAATATATATATCACTATTAATTCACTATTAAATATATTAATATTGTATATTCACTATTCAATTGTTTCAACTATTTCTATGTTTCTATGCATTTTGCTTGTCTACTTTTCTGAATATTGCTTTGGTTCTACTTGTTTTACTGTCTGCAAAGGTCTTCTCAAACTTTTATCAATTTTATCAATTCATATATCAAACTTTTCTGCTTCTTCTGACCCTTTTTGCTTTTGGTTTTGCTCTGTTTTACTCCTTCAAATATTTCTGGTTTTTCTGATTCCGCTAATTTAAGCTTTTTGCTGTTTCACTGTTCAATTGTTTCAAGTATTTCTGGGTTTGCACTAATTTCCTCGTGTGCTAATTGTGCTCTTTCTTACGCTCTGTTTCACTTTTTGACTTTTTCAAATAATTCATGTTGCACACAAACTTCTGCTTCTTCAGCTGAATTCTGCAACACTTTTGCTAAGTTTCACTACTTGGCAAAGGATTTCTACAATGTATGACTAGCTTTCTTATGCTTTTTTCCAATTTCTTACTCTTTGTTCTCAAGTTTCTTATATTTCTCCATCAATCATTCTGCAAATATGCTTATTTGGCCCTTTATGTTAAGTTTCACTTCTTCAAATATTTCTGGTTGTGTACTAATTTCAGCTTCAGCTAATTTCTGCAGTTTGCTACGTTTCACTGATAAACTGTTTCAACTATTTCAATTTCTCCTGCTTTCTTCTACTTTTTAAGCTATTCCCCACATTTTCTTGCATTTCTGCAGCAGTCATTCTGCAAATATGCATTCTCACGGCTGTTTCGCTAGGAACAGCTATTTTTCTAGTCAGTGAGAATGCATTCAATGCATTCTCACTTATAGTGATTCTGTTTTTCTTTATCTTTATTATTATTATTATTATTATTACTGTCTTCCGTACGTTTTTCATGGTTTAACTACTCTCACTATCTTTCACTAATTGTACTAATTTATATATCAAAACGTTCAGCTCCTTCAGGAGAATGGTGCTATGACTTTTGGTAACCTTCACTATTGCACTTTTTGAAATAATTGCCCTTTTGTGCAAATCTTTTGCCCCATTATTTCCTATGGTGGAACTCTGTAACTGATTTCAGTTACTTGAGTGTCCACTCTAGTAACTGCCGTTTTTGAACTTTTTCTGCTCTTTTATAAACAAAATTATGCTGTTCATACATTTTTCACTGTAGAGAAATATTTTATGCATTAAAATGTAGCCACTAGTGTCTACTTTATGGAATTATTACCATCATTGCAACAGGTTTTACTGTTTTCTGTTAAACTCCTCTGGAGTACAACCTTGTCACACTTTCTCCTATTCTTTCAATGTATTTTCTTCTTGTGCTCTGTTTTTATCTGTGTCTATGCATTCTGCATGTCTACTTTTCTGTTTGCCTTCTGGTTCTACTCGTTTTACTATCTTTTAAGATCTTCTACTATCTTTAATCAATTTTATAAATTCATATATCAAACATTTCTGCTTCTTCTTATCCTTTTTGCTTTTAATCTGTTTTACTCCTTCAAATATTTCTGGTTTACTGTTTCCACTAATTTTTTATACTTATTACTGTTTCACTATTCAATTGTTTCAACTATTTCTGGGATTGCACTAATTTCCTGTTGTTTCAATTATGCTCTTTCTTAAACTCTGTTTCACTTTTTGACTTTTTCAAATAATTCAGGTTGCACACAAACTCCTGCTTCTTCTGCTGAATTCTGCTATAATTTATATACTATATAATTTATACAATATAATTCACTATTATATTATTATATAGTATATTCACTATTCAATTATTTCAACTATTTCTATGTTTCTATGCATTTTGCTTATCTACTTTTCTGTATATTCCTTTGGTTCTCCTGGTTTTACTGGCGGTAAAGGTCTTCTCAAACTTTTATCAATTTTATCAATTCATATATCAAACTTTTCTGCTTCTTCTGACCCTTATTGCTTTTGGTTTTGCTCTGTTTTACTTCTTCAAATATTTCTGGTTTTTCTGATTCCGCTAATTTAAGCTTTTTGATGTTTCACTGTTCAATTGTTTCAACTATTTCTGGGTTTGCACTAATTTCCTCGTGTGCTAATTGTGCTCTTTCTTACGCTCTGTTTCACTTTTTGACTTTTTCAAATAATTCATGTTGCACACAAACTTCTGCTTCTTCAGCTGAATTCTTCAACACTTTTGCTAAGTTTCACCAGTTGGCAAAGGATTTCTACAAAGTATGACTAGCTTTCTTATGCTTTTCTTACTCTTTGTTCTCAAGTTTCTTATATTTCTCCATCAATCATTCTGCAAATATGCTTATTTGGCCCTTTATGTTAAGTTTCACTTCTTCAAATATTTCTGGTGGTGTACTAATTTCAGCTTCAGCTAATTTTCACAGTTTGCTACATTTCACTGTTCAACTGTTTCAACTATTTCAATTTCTTCTGCTTTCTTCTACTTCTTAAGCTTTTCTGCACTTTTTCTGGCATTTCTGCAGCAGTCATTCTGCAAATATGCATTCTCACGGCTGTTTCGCTAGGAACAGCTATTTTTCTAGTTATTATTATTATTATTCTGTCTTCCGTACGTTTTTCATGGTTTAACTACTCTCACTATCTTTCACTAATTGTACTAATTTATATATCAAAACGTTCAGCTCCTTCAGGAGAATGGTGCTATGACTTTTGGTAACCTTCACTATTGCACTTTTTGAAATAATTGCCCTTTTGTGCAAATCTTTTGCCCCATTATTTCCTATGGTGGAACTCTGTAACTGATTTCAGTTACTTGAGTGGCCACTCTAGTAACTGCCGTTTTTGAACTTTTTCTGCTCTTTTATAAACAAAATTATGCTGTTCATACATTTTTCACTGTAGAGAAATATTTTATGCATTAAAATGTAGCCACTAGTGTCTACTTTATGGAATTATTACCATCATTGCAACAGGTTTTACTGTTTTCTGTTAAACTCCTCTGGAGTACAACCTTGTCACACTTTCTCCTATTCTTTCAATGTATTTTCTTCTTGTGCTCTGTTTTTATCTGTGTCTATGCATTCTGCTTGTCTACTTTTCTGTTTGCCTTCTGGTTCTACTGGTTTTACTATCTTTTAAGATCTTCTACTATCTTTAATCAATTTTATAAATTCATATATCAAACATTTCTGCTTCTTCTTATCCTTTTTGCTTTTAATCTGTTTTACTCCTTCAAATATTTCTGGTTTACTGTTTCCACTAATTTTTTATACTTATTACTGTTTCACTATTCAATTGTTTCAACTATTCCTGGGATTGCACTTATTTCCTGTTGTTTCAATTATGCTCTTTCTTAAACTCTGTTTCACTTTTTGACTTTTTCAAATAATTCAGGTTGCACACAAACTCCTGCTTCTTCTGCTGAATTCCTCTATAATTTATATATTATATAATTTATATAATTTATACAGTATAATTTACTATTAATTCACTATTATCTTATTAATATAGTATATTCACTATTCAATTGTTTCAACTATTTCTATGTTTCTATGCATTTTGCTTGTCTACTTTTCTGGATATTCCTTTGGTTCTACTGGTTTTACTGTCTGCAAGGTCTTCTCAAACTTTTATCTATTTTATCAATTCATATATCAAACTTTTCTGCTTCTTCTGACCCTTATTGCTTTTGGTTTTGCTCTGTTTTACTCCTTCAAATATTTCTGGTTTTTCTGATTCCGCTAATTTAAGCTTTTTGATGTTTCACTGTTCAATTGTTTCAACTATTTCTGGGTTTGCACTAATTTCCTCGTGTGCTAATTGTGCTCTTTCTTACGCTGTGTTTCACTTTTTGACTTTTTCAAATAATTCATGTTGCACACAAACTTCTGCTTCTTCAGCTGAATTCTTCAATACTTTTGCTAAGTTTCACCAGTTGGCAAAGGATTTGTACAAGTATGACTAGCTTTCTTATGCTTTTCTTACTCTTTGTTCTCAAGTTTCTTATATTTCTCCATCAATCATTCAGCAAATATGCTTATTTGGCCCCTTATGTTAAGTTTCACTTCTTCAAATATTTCTGGTGGTGTACTAATTTCAGCTTCAGCTAATTTCTGCAGTTTGCTACATTTCACTGTTCAACTGTTTCAACTATTTCAATTTCTTCTGCTTTCTTCTACTTCTTAAGCTTTTCTGTACTTTTTCTGGCATTTCTGCAGCAGTCATTCTGCAAATATGCATTCTCACGGCTGTTTCGCTAGGAACAGCTATTTTTCTAGTTATTATTATTATTATTATTCTGGCTTCCGTACGTTTTTTGTCGCTTAACTACTTTCACTATCTTTCACTAATTGTACTAATTTATATATCAAAACGTTCAGCTTCTTCAGGAGAATGGAGCTATGACTTTTGGTAAACTTCACTATTGCACTTTTTGAAATAATTGCCCTTTTGTGCAAATTTATTGCCCCATTATTTCCTATGGTGGAACTCTGTAACTGATTTCAGTTACTAGAGTGTCCACTCTAGTAACTGCCATTTTTGAACTTTTTCTGCTCTTTTAAACAAAATTATGCTGTTCATACATATTTCACTGTAGAGAAATATTTTATGCATTAAAATGTAGCCACAGTGTCTACTTTATGGATTTATTACTATCTTTGCTACAGGTTTACTGTTTTCTGTTAAACTCCTCTGGAGTACAACCTTGTCACACTTTCTCCTATTCTTTCAATGTATTTTTTCTTGTGCTCTGTTTTATCTGTGTCTATGCATTCTGCTTGTCTACTTTTCTGTTTCCTATCTGTTTCAACTGGTTTTTTTTTTTTTTTTTTTTTTTTTTTTTTTTTTTTTTTTTTTTTTTTTTTTTTATATTTTTTTAAATTTTACATCTTTAATCATTTTATTAAATTATATATATCATTTTAACTTTCTTGTTCTTGCTTTTTCTACTTTTCTTATTTTGCTCTGTTTACTCCTTCAATATTTCTTTTACTTTTCCTTTTTTTTTTTTTTTTTTTTTTTTATCTTATTTCTGTTTCACTATTCAATTGTTTCAACTATTCTGGGTTGCACTATTTCCTGTTGTTCAATTTGCTCTTTCTTAAACTCTGTTTCACTTTTTGACTTTTTCAAATAATTCAGGTTGCACACAAACTCCTGCTTCTGCTGAATTCTGCTATAATTTTATATTATATAATTTTATTTTATGCAGTTATAATTCACTATTAATTCACTATTAATCATTATTAAATAGTTATATTCACTATTCAACTGATTCAACTATTTCTATACTTTTTCTTTCATTGCTTCTTCTGCTTTCTTCTACTTCTTAAGCTTTTCTCCACACTTTTATTGCATTTCTGCAGCAGTCATTCTGCAAATATGCATTCTCACGGCTGTTTCGCTAGGAACAGCTATTTTTCTAGTTATTATATATTCTGTCTTCCGTACGTTTTTTGTCGTTTATATATATATATACTTTCACAATCTTTCACTAATTGTACTAATTCATATATCAAAACGTTCAGCTTCTTCAGGAGAATGGAGCTATGACTTTTGGTAAACTTCACTATTGCACTTTTTGAAATAATTGCCCTTTTGTGCAAATTTTTGCCCCATTATTTCCTATGGTGGAACTCTCTAACTGATTTCAGTTACTTGAGTGTCACTCTAGTAACTGCCGTTTTTGAACTTTTTCTGCTCTTTTATAAACAAAATTATGCTGTTCATACATTTTTCACTGTAGAGAAATATTTTATGCTTTAAAATGTAGCCACTAGTGTCTACTTTATGAATTATTACTATCATTGTACAGGATTTACTGTTTTCTGTTAAACTCCTCTGGAGTACAACCTTGTCACACTTTCTCCTATTCTTTCAATGTATTTTTTCTTGTGCTCTGTTTTTATCTGTGTCTATGCATTTGCTGTCTACTTTTCTGTTTCCTTCTGGTTCACTGGTTTTACTATATTTGAAGATCTTCTACAATTTTTAATCAATTTTATAATTCATATATCAAACATTTCTGCTTCTTCTGACCCTTTTTGCTTTAGTTTTGCTCTTTTTACTCTTCAATATTTCTGGTTTACTGTTTCCACTAATTTTTATACTTATTACTGTTTCACTATTCAATTGTTTCAACTATTCTGGGATTGCACTTATTTCCTTTTGTTTCAATTATGCTCTTTCTTAAACTCTGGTTTACTTTTTGACTTTTTCAAATAATTCAGGTTGCACACAAACTCCTGCTTTTCTGCTGAATTCTGCTATAATTTATATATTATATAATTTATACAGTATAATTCACTATTAATTCACTATTATTTATTAATATAGTATTAATAAGTAATACTATATTATCTTATTATATGTATTATCTTATCTTATGTCTGCAAGGTCTTCTCAACTTTTATCAATTTTATCAATTCATATATCAACTTTTCTGCTTCTTCTGACCCTTATCTTTTGTTTTGCTCTGTTTTACTCCTTCAAATATTTCTGGTTTTTCTGATTCCCTAATTTAATCTTTTGATGTTTCACTATCAATTGTTTCAACTATTTCTGGGTTTGCACTAATTTCCTTTGTGCTAATTGCTCTTTCTTACGCTCTGTTTCACTTTTTGACTTTTCATATAATTATGTTGCACACAAACTTTGCTTCTTCAGCTGAATTATGTATACCTTCTCTGAGTGTGACTTATATATATATATATATATATATATATATATATATATTATATATATATATTATATATATATATATATATTATATATATATATATATTAATTAGTATTATATATACACATATATATTTCATTGCCTAAATGGTCTGAAAATAGCTAGTTGCTAACGAAACAAGTGGTAGTTCCGGTTTGCAGTAAACGTTGTGCCCATAAATTATACAAAGCTTCATGGGGGTTAGGAATAAGGTGGATATATATGATAAAAAATATGTGATTACTGTCGAAATGGAGACTGACAAACCAAACAAGCAGAGATTCTTCTTGAATGTAACAAAACCTTAACATTTCTCCTGCTCTCTGGCAGCCTCTGGATGTTGATGTGGAGAAGAGAAGCATCAGAGCAGATATAAGAATGAATGTAAAAGAAATCATGGAAAGTATCAAACAATAATTTTACCACAAATAATCCCTCTCATATATGATTGTTGCCTATCCTGTCTGTTGCAGGCAGCCAATAAGAAACGGGAGTCATAAGCACGGAAAAGAATCCCAAACAAAGAACAGCTGGCAGGAGTCCGGTGGACAATATAGAGGGAAGACTGCAGTTGATGTGTGGAAACAACGTGAATAAATGATGACAATAAAAGAATATAAACTTTTGTCATAAGCTTATTGATGTCGATTTGTTTATTGCCGTCAATTTGAACAATTTCAAACATTCCCTTGATTTATGTGTTCCAAAAATATTTAAAGATAATATCAATTACTTTCTTATTGTGAAAGTAGAATTCAATCTATAGAGACTCACACAGAGAGAGAAACAGCAGTTAGACAATTTTATTGGACCGAGAATTTGGCGCTCGGACACCGGCGGAAGACCTGTGAGCCGAGAATTGCAGCGAGCTTGAATGATCGGCTCGAACGAAGCTCAGAGAGGTCTTCCCCCGGGCCCAGTCACTGATGGTGGAGCTGAGCTTGGAGAGAGGAGTCTTGAGGGGACCTGGAGGCATCTGGGTGGCTGTTGGTGGAAACGGAGGAGGTGGGTTGAAGCACGGCTGAAGCGGGTGGATCTGTGGTTGCTTCGCCTTTTGAAGGATCTCTTGCCAGGTGATTGGATCGAGGTAGAGAGGTGGTGCGTCCTTATTGGTTGGGATGAAGCCGTGGTGATAAGTGATGCCGGAAGCGTCTTACAGGTTGAATTTCCGCCTAGGGCTACATTTTTAATTTGAGTTTCTGTGATAATTTCAGCTCCTGCTAATTTATGCTTTTTGTTACATTTCACTATTCAACATTTTTAAAGAGTTCAGGTTTTGTACAAATTTTGGCTTCTGTTAATTAGTATAAATTAGTGGAATGACTATTTTTCTAAAACACCACTTAAAGTGTATTTATAGTTTAACACTTCCCACTTTGACATAATTAGATTCATAATAATAACTGACAGTTTAAATATGCTGAACTATGTATTAAAAAATACTTAAAAATACAATTGTTTATATAGCTTTGATAGATGTTTGAATATGGTCTCCAGTAACAAAAAAGCGTGTTATGATCGAATAAATAGGTTGATACGTCATCGTGACTGCTAAACACATAACGCTGAGTGGGTGGACCGCTCCAAGATGGCCGCCCTAAATCTCGTCAGCGACAATAGTGAGAGCGTCACTCATCACAGTCACAGAGCGCTGTTCATGACAGTGTTGAAGAAGCAGTGCTATTTAATAAGACTTAATCTAATACATTTTGAACTTTGAACAAAAGCCACAGTAAACATGAATACGATCCTGTAATTTCCTGCTTGGAATTACAGGATCGTTTTAGCGTTCGTGTTGTGTTTAAATGGGGCTCGGAAAAACTGCTTTGACCTGCTAACAATGGATTAAACAGTTGTGACTACTGAAAGGAAGTGTACCTAAGGCATATTATTGGAAGTGCGGGGAAGAAAAGAAGAAGAAAAAGGACCTTTCAGCAGAGATGTGGAAATGACTCATGGGCGCAGAATTTCTAATAAAATGCCCGCAATTGCTGACGGGCCCGGTTCGATGTGTGGGGTGTGACTGTTGCAGGCAGCCAATAAGAAATCACTGAGTCATAAAGAAATTAAGGGAATCCCAAACAACGAACAGCTGACAGCAACCGAGAGTCCGGTGGACATCATAGAGGGATGACTGCAGTTGATATACGGAAACAACGTGAATAAATGATGACAATAAAAGAATATATATATATATATATATATATATATATATATATATATATATATATATATATATATATATATATATATATATTCAAATATTTTCTGGAGCGATTATCGATTTATACTTCCTCCTTGTGAAAGTAAAAAAATTAATTAATCACGACTGTAAGTCGAATCTGGCTACTGACTGTAAAGGCTGCATTCCTTATTTGATTGGATGTGAAGACGCTCGTGAGCGCTGCATGTAGGCTATAAATACGTTCCATCCAAATCGCCGTTGGTCATTTTCAGCATTTCCAGAAGACGACAGAAGTAAGTTTTGTCTAAATTCTTAATTTCTGGGTTATTTTCTATGTTCATATGTTTCGAGCTACAGGTAAATGTAATAACATTGAATCGGAAGTAAAATGTTACAACTTTATTTATTGACTATTGTTTCATGACGTGTAATCGGGAGCCGCCCACCTCGGTCCAACGGGTGGATAGTTAAGCGGGCCAGCCCGTTGAGTTGTAGCAACCAGCCTTTAATGTTTAGTTCTATCGGCCCCCAGGTGAGATTTAAAAGGCGTTAAGTCGGTGGTCCTAGATAAAGGCATTAAATAATAATAATAAATCCAATAACTAACTTCTATAGTTAAAACCGGTGGCGCCACCAACGGCAGTTTTAACTTGCCGTTAAAACTGCCGTTGGGCGGAGGTTAAACTACCTAACAGTTAAAACTGAATGTCCGTTTATTAACACAGTTAGGTGAAGCCTAACTGTGACTTCTTTGGAACAAACGGTTCAGCCGTTGAATACTGAATATTGAATACAGGATTTTGGTTCAACGGCTAAACCGTTTATCAGGTGTTTATCTGCTGTAAAGTGTTGAACAGCTATTTAACCATTTGCCTGTTCAGTTGAAACTGCTGTTTATTGGGTGGTAAACAGCTTCTTCGCTTTAATATGTGTCCTTTGCCCCATTAAAGCGTGGGGCTGAGGAGGTGACACTGTTGACTCTTGATGGGGTTTGTAATACTGACATTTTGTTTCTGTCCTTCACTTCCCCCTAGGATGGCTCTCTACCATTATAACCGCACACAATCGCCGATCTACAGGCCACCACCAGTAAACATCGCAGTAATAAAGATAAGAGAGGAAGAAAAAGTAATTAGCTGGGCAGTAAAGGAGGGTAAAGCAAAGGTATTACAGAAAAGAAAAATCAAATTCTAACTGTCACAGATGGGCAAACGATTGGAAAAGTAATTATATTGAAAAATATTCAAAAAACCTTTGTAGGGCCAATCATATGTGATGAGGAGCTACGCCCTCAGGGGCTCAGAGCCGCCCCTTATCATCAACGTCACTCCGGCCACGCAATTTTATAAAGGTCCAAAAGTGAACGTCACTCCAGAGCTTTTACAGAAAGCAGAGGCCATTTTAAACCCAGCAGCACCAATGGCCCTTCTGGAGAAGGCAGCAGAGTCAAAAGGACTGATGACGGTGCAAGGGGAAATTGTGGAGGTAGGATTTTTCTTATATTTCTTAAAACATTTTCCATAAGAGAGGACATAATTTGCTAACTGTAATCTCAACTGGGTAGAAGATAACATGAAAGGCCCCATTACAGAACAATATGCAACTCTAAAAGTACTTTTCTTTGTACTTCTCAGTTTGCTGCGGTCAGGCTTGTGATGTCGGGAAAAATGATGGTGCCAATCCGGACAGTGCGGCTGAAAGAGGTATAATAACTTGTTTTAAGACTTGTTCAAAGCTGCAGTTGTCATTTATTTTTAAAACAAATAATATTGGATAAAAAAAGGTAAGTGCCTAAGGAAATGGCGTGTGGGGGTGTGGGGGTGTGTGTGTGTGTGTGTGGGTATAAATGTGCATATATTTTAAATTGAGGCATTCTAATTAAAATTATTTGCTAAACTTTGGAGATACACAAAGTGTGAAAAGTGCCACTGCTCAGAGCTAACCTTGTAATTTTTTGTCAACTTCAAAATTATGGAATGGCTTATTACATATTTTGATATCCTGGAAACCATTCAATACTTTCTGACTCAAGTCTATTATGCTTTGCCAAAAGAAGACTTAAATAAAGGAGAAACAACAATTAACATAAATGCACCACAAATCTGGAACCAACATCCACAATGTTAATGTTTTTGATGATGGTGTGTGACCAAATGTCATGCTTGTTGTTGCTTCATTTACAGTTGCTGACTGTATGATATTTTATTATATGAATAACTTTGAACTTGCTGATTGATGAAATGCACAAAACAAATGATCTTGGACTTAAAAAAACGTAAACCTGAAGGAAATAGCATATGTAGCAAAGATCAAACAAGTTGCTACTGTTATTTGACATTTAACATTGGTGTTGGTTTTCTTTTTTTGTTCTCATTTTGAGATGATAACATGAAAATTGACATACCTGATTATATTTCTAATATAATATACTATATTTTTGTACTGTATTAACAGGAAAAATGGAAGACAAAAAAGCGGCTGTAGTCATTGGTGTCATGGACACTGAAGACCAAAACGAAAAACATGTCCTCCTGGACAGTGATGAAGTCTTTCGGATTGCTGCAGATTTGTGGAGTCCGTTTGATGAAATGCTGGAAGACGGGAGCCTTGTTGTGGATATTGAGGTTCACGGAAATGAGATCAAAAAAATAATCAAAAAATAATTGCAATTTAAATAAATGTTTTCAGTTTAGTTTTTCAACTTTTTTCAACTATTAAAATTTTTGACTAATCTCTGGTTATGCTTTTTAATGGTATTTGTTGTGTTTCACTCTTGAAATTTCAGGTCTTTTAGAATTGTTTTGCTTGCTTGTTATAGTTCATAAAATAATCAGTTAACCTGTTCGAATTAAATTGGTGATTACTATTGAATGACACTTTGTCGAGAAAAGTCGAGCTCATCCCACTTCCCCATGCTGGAGATTTTAGTTTAATAGTAATAATAAATAAAATTACCGTAAAATTAATGACATAGGTGACATCAAGACCCAACAATAGAGTCAGACGGTAATAAAATTAATCTGGTTGTGTGTGTTGTTATTGTGTCCTGCAAACTTTGCTTTAATTCTACTTTTTTCTATTTAATCATAAAAAATCATAGTCAGGCAGAAAGAGAGTCATGGAACAGGAAAAGCTGATTTCCTTAATAAAGGGGAAGTTTCTGTCTTGCATCAGTATAAAAATAGTTCAGACCATTCCTTATCTTAAAGCATTAAAGGTTTTTAAAGAATAAAATATAAACATTTTGAGAGATTGGATAAAACCCAGAGTAAAATACTTAAAATAATGACTTATAATTATGCCAATAATTAATATTGGTTTAACCAGTGGTTGATGTTGATTTGATTATAAGAATATTTACACTTACTCTTACACTTGTGGAAGTACTTAAAGGTGAAACAAGTAACTGTAATTTGGTAGCAGATAATTACAATAATGGATTATTATTGGGTTCTTTTCAGAAATGTCTGTAATAACTCACCTTATGATTATAATAAGAGTAACTAATAAGTTATGGTTATTATAACATTATAAATGAATGTTGAATCAGATAAACTAAAAGGTTATAAATGTGATTTTGACATTGAACTTGAAAAGGTGTAAAATGTTGTAACTGTAATTAAAGGTCACTGATGTTGTGTTGAAGGTAGATGGTAGGTGAAAGGTCAGGGGAAAAGAGGAACTGATAGGAGAACGGAGAAGACTAAAGCCTTATTGCTAAACTTCAACTTGCCTAAGAAAAGGTTGGGCAGGAAACAGAGGTAGGAGGAACTGTTGAGCAACTTGGGGACATTAGAACAGACATCAGGTCATGAGGTCTCCAGGGTGATGGAGATGAGATCATCTGTCCAAGCAGTCAGCCAATGAGACAGGCACAGCAACAAAGCTAGCCAATGCAAACGCACCAAAAGGTGGATAAACCCTTTATAAGGTGGGTGCAAAAGAGGAATCTTTGGTTGGATCCTTCAGGCAGCTTCGAGCCAAGACGGAGATGGACAAAGAACTCTGCAGCTGAAGAAGAGCCGGGGCCACAGAACCGAAGACTGTTCTGCACATGGGGACCAACCCGTTAGCCCCGCAACATGTGGCTTCAAATCGCACTTCTCTCAACAGCTGGGTTTAGACCCCCAAAGACAAAGACCAAGGCAAAGATGAAGATAAAGACAAAGAACAAAGGCAAAGAGGAAGAACTGGTGTGTTCCTTCCGTGGGACCAGAAAGATCGTGAGACGAGGAGAAGGGAGCTACAGAGCTGCAAGACAAGAAGCTGAGGACCGCTACGCGCATGAGGAAGTCACCCTGAGGCCCGAGACCTGCCGCTCTAAGTCAGTACTCTTCCTGTACTGGGAACCTCCTGCTGCTGCAACACCTTCTTCATCATCAGGCCAGTTCTGGGGTTCAAAATGCCAAACTCTGACCGTCTCTCTCAAAGTTTCCCTTTTTAGTTCTCAGTGTCAGCATTAGGGAAAGATAGGCTAGATTATTGATTTTACTTATTTGATTATTTCTGCTACTGAATTAAGCTGTACTGACCCTTGCAAAATTGCCTTATTAATAAATAATTAGCATTTAAGAAAATCTAAAAGATGTTGTGGACATTCAATTAATGAGTCACCTTAAAGTTCTTTGATGGTTGTGAAATAGCTATGAGGTTTGATTCTGGGAGGAAAAAGTAGAAATGTTTTATAGGTTGCTTTTGGCCAAAACTAAAACAACACCCTTGGGACTCGCCCGAGTCACTAAAACCAACCTGGTTCAGTAACAAGTGCAAGTTGTAAAAAGAGAAAGAGCGACCGTTAACAGGTGTGCTCTGTGAAGCTAGTTGGTTACAAGCTACTCAATCTGGCTAATTCACAGGGTGAAAAAGGGTGGGACATCTGGAGGGAGGTCGTTAGAAACCAGGCTAGTCTTTCTCGATGCCAGCTTAAACAGAGTTTACTCAGTTCTGAACAGGGTAAAATCCCATCAGATTTAGAAAACTCAAATTACCCGTTAGATGGAGAGCTGGCTGCACATCTCCCTCCTCTGAGAAGAGGAAGTAGAGTGAGAGAGAAGGGGGGGAGGTGTTGCGCAACAACACCTCCCCCCCCAAAGTTCATATAACATAAACTTTGGTAATGAAATTTACACCATATATATATATAAGTGGAAATCCTTCACTTATTCAGTGGATTGTGAGTCTGAAAAGTAGTATGATGAAATTTAACTTATACAATCATATCCCTTTTCCATGCATTAATTCACAACGTTTTCTGCCTGTTTTAAATATTCTCAACTCTTCCGGCGCTAGAGGGGGTAAAATGAATTAAACTTCACTTTTTGACTTTTTTTCAGGTTATTCAGGTATATGTGTGTGTGTGTGTGTGTGTGTGTGTGTGTGTGTGTGTGTGTGTGTGTGTGCGCGCGCGCGCGTGCGTGCGTGTGCGTGTTTGGTGTTTGTGTAATTAGACTCTGGCGGTGAGGCTGTGAACCTGCTGTGTTGTGCTTAAAAGTAAAGGGAGAAAACGTTAAAGTACAACTGAAAACCACGTATTTCTTCAAGTCTGTAACAGCGCAGCTACTGTAAAAGATCTGAAAAAAGTCGGTTAGCAAGTTGCTAACATGTAAACAAATCGCAGTTCCTGTTTGCGGCAGAAGTTGTGCCCATATATTATACAAAGTTTCAAACCTTCATTTACACCATATACATGCAAAATGTACCATTGTGCACTGTGTAATATACATAACAATGAACTGACAGCTCTTTCTATGACTCCTCACATTGTGATGAAATCACGCACAAATCAGAGACTAAATTGCAGCAAAATTTTTCCTACCTTCTCAAAACTTAAGATTCCTCGCTCAAAGCAATAAAATTATATAAATTCTACTATAAAGTAAGAGATCACAATAAAAAATACCACTTTTATCAGTTCCCAAAACGTGGGTTTTCTGCACGGTCAGGTTGGAGAAATCCCCCTCCGCACCATTTAGCTTTTAGTTTCCACGCACGAAGCAGGAAGATAAAGGAGAGGGTAATCAGCTTGGCTCGTGTGATCTTTGAAGCACCTCATTCAGAGCTGCTAAAAATTAATTCAGAGAGCATGTGAGGGGGTTTCAGGTTAATTCCGACCCTGGAGTGATGTTACAAAGCCAATATTTTTAAAGTATCCAAAGTTAAGAGTCTTCTCTGTGTCAAGTCATACCGAACATTGTCGGTCAGCCGACCGAAAATTTACTTACACCGTATTTGATGACAGGGCATGTAAATGGACACGCCCCTTTAAATCCGTCAGCTGATTTTAATTAGCCGGAAAACCATAACATTTTGGGCAAAAATTGTATGCCGGATAGTTTTTGAAGGATGAAAGCCTTTAGCGGACCATAAAAATAAAAAACACGTGTAGCGGTTTTTTACGGAGATTGCCGAAGTCGGGTTTGAGAGGTTTTAAATAGTGATAAAGCTGAGGCATGTTGTTATTTTAATTCATATTTGTTCTCTTGATTTTGCTTTTCTTTTTGTCATTTTCAGAAGACAACATGTAAACTAACCTGATTGTAGATAAATAACATAAGAGACAAAAAGGCAGGAGAAATCCAAACCTGAGAGTATTGCTCAAATGGATAATGACAACCCAAACAAGTGAGAGGTTCATATTGAAAATGACAAAACCATTAGCATTTCTGTTGATGAGAAGAGACGGATCAGAGCAAATACAAGGGCAAAACAATATAATTATTGTTAATATATGAATCGAAGCGTCAATCTTCCTACCTAAGAGTCTTTCTACTTTTTTTTGTATTTCAGCAACATTCATTTAGAAAATATGTATTCTCAAGAGTGCATATTTGCAATTCTTATAATTCTCATAGCCATTCTTCAAGACTATCTCTTGAAGCTATATATATATATATATATATATATATATATATATATATATATATATATATATATATATACCACCACAATGTCCGGTTGGTAATGGCGAACCAACCGGACATTGTGGTGGTGGATAAAGAACAGAGTAGAGCCGTTGTGGTGGATGTAGCAATACCAAGTGATTACAACATCAGGAAAAAGGAGCATGAGAAATTGGAGAAATACCAGGGCCTCAGGGAGGAACTGGAAAAGACCTGGAAGGTGAAGACCACAGTGGTGCCTGTAGTCATCGGGGCCCTCGGGGCAGTCACCCCCAAACTGGAGCAGTGGCTCAAACAGATCCCAGGAACAACATCAGACATCTCAGTCCAGAAATGTGCAGTTCTAGGCACAGCCAAGATACTGCGCAGAACCCTCAAGCTCCCAGGCCTCTGGTAGAGGACCCGAGCTCAGAGGATGAAACAGACCACCCGCGGAGGGTGAGAAGGGAATTTTTTTTTTAATATATATATATATAACGGCGGGCCGTTATATATGATATATATTAATACTGAAATGATATTTATTATTCAGTATTAATCATTATTTATTTGTGACATTATTAATAATTATTTACTTGTCTTTGTATAGTTACATAAATATGTATTGCTATTGTAACCGGATCCTTTTCTGCGTTGTGCTGGTTTTTGAGTGAATGGACCGTGACACAGTTTCTTTCAAGCGGATGATTCTCGGTTTATTTCTGACGAAAATACAGACAAAACAACCGTGTTATAGGCTGCCCGCTCCAAGTCCTACACCAAACAAAAGTATAAAACAAAAATTAACTTAATAGATCTATAAATAAACTGAATGTATTTAGATGGAAAAATGAAAAGCACACACCTCTCCCGCAGGACAACATGTCAAAAGGGGAGGGGCTAAGGGGCGCAAACAATTTAAAGACAATACCACAGAAGAAGAAATAAAACGGAGGGGCTTCAGATCTTAAAATAACACGGTTAAAACAATGACAGAGGTGTTTCAGTAAGATAAGGAAACAGACAAATAACCAAAAGAAGACATTTTGTGTAATTATAATAAAAGAGAATTACAACCAGGTTACATTATTACTAAATAATTTATTAATTTATGAACGGCTGTGCTTTGTAATTTGCTCTTCATACATCAATATCAGAATATTCTATTCCTATTCTATTGTTATAGCCACTAATCATATTTAAATATGCTGAACTATGTAATAAAAACATACTTAAAAAATACAATTGCTTATAAAGCTTTGACAGATGTTTGAATATGGTTAAATGGGCTGATACGTCATCGTGACTGTTAAACACATAACGCTGAGTGGGTGGACCGCTCCAAGATGGCCGCCCTAAATCTGGTCAGCTACAAGTAGTGAGAGCGGTCATTCATCAACAGAGCGCTGTTCATGACAGTGATGAAAAAGCAATGCTATTTAATAAGACTTAAATCTAATACATTTTGAACTTTGAACAAAAGCCACAGTAAAACATGAGTAAAGAAGGGAAATAAGGAGTATATCTGATTTTGAATCTAATTATTTAAATTTTGCTTAAATGGTTTGCACCTCAGGTTTGCACCTGTGGTTTTGTGTAATCCTAATCTGGCCCGCCGTTAATTTTATTAACTGCGGGATGAAGAAAAAAAGACCTATAAGTATGGATGTGACCATGACTCTGAGGTGGATAATTTCTCCCAATGCCCGCTTTTGCCGACAGTCCTGCTTTAGTGTGTTAGTTGTTATGTCTGTGGCGAGAACAAGAGCACAAACAAGAACACGTTAACCTGCCACGGCTTTATGGACATGCGCAGTTGAGTGGCTTTAAGTGGCGTTCAATGAACGTCACCAGCATTTGATGAGCGCCTCTCCCACAGTAAATTACATTTATATTTTCTATTTAATATTTTTTATGACAGTGATGAAGAAGCAGTGTTATTTAATAACAATTTATGCCAATACATTTTGAACTTTCAACAAAAGTCACAGTAAGGCATAAGTAACGAAGGGAATTAATAATTAGTCTATATAATTTTGAATGTTATATTGCAAGATTGGCTCTTTCAAGTCAAAGTATATGTAGAGTATTTGTCATGGCTCTATTTGGCAAGAACATGTGATATCCCTGTAGTTGATTTTTCCATGAAAGGTACTCATTGTTCCCCTCACAGGAGTCAATGGGATAACTAGTGAAATGAAAACAGAAAAATTGAAAAGACATCTGATAATACGTCAGATGACTCTGCAACTCTATTCCATCATCTCAAAAATTTTATTTGACATAGTTATTTCTTTTCACCCTAATTTCTATCTTATTTGGTTCATGAACATAACAGGGTGGAACTTTTCTAACTAATCTACCTGTAGCTCTTTATGTGGTAAACAATTTTTCTGAACCATGTTGGGAGTTGAAGACCAATAAATGCAAATATTGGTATAAGTTTTTTAAATTACCAATATTTTCAATGCTCTCAGTAATAATCAGTAAAAAAAACAGGGTTTTCTTTACAATACAGTCATAAATGATTCGTAACTTCATGATGTGTTACAATTTTAAGAATCAAACATTATATAGTAAAAGGGACACACTCTTTAAGAAAAAAAATCATTATTTTTCAAAATTTAAATATTTAACTATTTGTGGTTCATATGTAAATGTTCATAACAGGGTGGAACACATTCAGAGACAATGGTGAAAAAAAACACATGTAATTATTAATTTATCTATTCCTGAGCTTGACCACTATTAATTTCTCATTATTAAACATGTCAGTGTTGTAACAAATATTTAAAATATATCTAGTGTCACTATTTAATAACAATTCGAGAGTAGTAGGGGAAATTCATTTTGAAAATTACCCCATTGCAGAGAAGGATCTCAATGATTTTGCTCAAAGTTCAATAAATATTGACTAATATAATATCACTATAATATATCTATATATATTAGTGATATTATAAAAATAACCAATGAATTGATGAAATAAGATTAGTAACCAGCTTCTGCAGCCGAGGATCAGACCGCCAGGGTCCCCTCCCTTGGCCGCCGCCCATAGCACAATGCACCCAACCCCTTTGGCCCCTCGGACTGGTGGTGAGCCCATCGGATGCCTCCTGGACGCCTCCCTGGTGAGGTGTTCCGGGCACGTCCCACCGGGAGGAGGCCTCGGGGAAGACCCAGGACACGCTGGAGGGATTTTGTCTCTCGGCTGGCCTGGGAACGCCTTGGGATTCCCCCGGAGGAGCTGGAAGAAGTGGCTGGGGAGAGGGAAGTCTGGGCCTCCCTTCTGAAGCTGCTGCCCCCGCGACCCGACCCCGGATAAGCGGAAGAAAATGGATGGATGGATGGATGAAGATTAGTAACACTTTATTTGAAGGGGGTGAATAAGACTGTCATGAAACTTTCATAAACATTACATAACACCTGTCATGAACATAAATAAACCTTCATGAATATTTATGACTTGTCAAAGTGATTCAGTAAATTATGACACTTTTAATACAAAGTTGACATTCAAAATATCCTTATGACAACTTGACATTAACCAATAAATCATTACTGTTTCAATTTTACTTTTAATGAAATAAACTTACCTAATTTTAATAATGCAATTGGTAAAGAGATTTTGTAAAGAGAAATTCTTTAAATCGGTTCTGAAAATCCAATATGTTTTTTCCTTTTCTAGAAGGAATTTAATCAGTTGATTGATGGAGTTATGAGACAAATGATGAAAAACAGAAATAATCCAGTTGCATTCACAATGGTCCACTCCAGAGTGAAGATGTTTTGACAGTTGCCTGAATGTCTTCCATCAGGTTTGAAGTTGACAGGAGGTGATGTTTCCTTTGATGCGCACTATGGGTCTAGCTCATCAGTCTAGTCGACTTGGCAACAGAGAGAGAGAGAGTCCTGGACCTGGAAACGGAATCTGTAACAGAAATCTTGCCTGTTTAAAAAACAGACCTTAACCTGGGGTTCTCTATGAAAAGAAAAAAGCTTACATTAACACATTTTTGCTCCCTGTCTTTCCCTCTCATTAATGTGCTTAACCAAATTTAATTGAGGAGGCAGTAGTTCGGAGACAGCTGCAGTCGTCTTGGAGTGGGTATCTTCTAATTATTCCCTGACTATCCATGTGAAAACAGCATCCCACTGCCCGTTTATGTGCGGCATATGGAACAACTGCTTCACTTTTCAAGCCTAAGGATACCTATTTGGCCATCCATGTGAAAACAGCATCCCACTGCCCGTTTAAGTGCGGCATATGGAACAACTGCTTCACAGACTAACCATCAAAATGTTTTGAGCAACAGAAATAAAGATGTAGTTAGTGGCTTTGCTTAGTGTTTAAAGTGCCCAATTTTTGTAAGTGCCATCACTCTTTCAAATGTAGCTCAATGTCTTGCAGTCTTAAACATTTTTTAATTCATTTTCATCAAGAAAAACCAAATATTTCAAAACATCACATGATTACAACCGCTCAAAAACACACATTACTCCCTCGTGATCACTAAAATATGTAGGCACAACTACGGCTTCAACTTTATGCTTCTCTGATTTAACATAAACGTGATCTATTAATGTACCTTTTTCAGTGGTTGGCTCATCAACCATTTGTAGGTATCCTTTATCAGACATAAATTTTGAGATAGTTGATGACTTCAAATATCATCATTAAAATCTCCAATCAGTGCTATTGTGTCGCTTTGTTTTTCAAGCCAATCAAACAAAGTTTGTAAATTTATTTTAAATAGTGACAGAGGATATAATGGTGGGCGATAAATTACCCCAAGGACCATTTTTAAATGACTAAACCGGTACACCAAACACTCCAAATTCAGCTCTGGCTGCTGCAGAACTTCAAATTCAATGTCATTTGCACAATAAATGCCAACACCACCATGTTGTTGGTCTTGCAACACACTCAATTGTGGATGCCTGTTAGAATAAGATAAATGTCGTGGACGGTTGGAGAAACTGTAACCATCAATTTTTACTGTATCAGTTTGAGTTGAAGTCAACCATGTTTCTGTAACAGCAACACATTTAGGTTTCCAATGCTCTGTAAAACAAGTCAAATCTTTTACATGCCGAGATAAACTTTGCACGTTCATCAGGAATACAGTAAAAGGAGATTTGTTAAATCGGTCCAACTGAATAGATCCACTCAAAAGGGGTCTCATATCCTCAAGAGCAACAGCAATGTCATCCTTACAATATATCCTCTTTTCATCAAAATCTTGAATTGTCAATCCTGAAAGACTTTTAACACGACTCACGGCCACATAAGCTTGTCCCGGGGCAAAGATTTTACTAAAAGAAACAACAGCTTCCTCAACAGTCATTCCTTGAACTTTGTGTACAGTACATGCCCATGCTAACTTGAGAGGAAATTGCCGCCGCAAGCCGCCTTTAACAGTGGCTCTGTCCTCCTCAGGTTCAATAGGTGTGGATCCAGCCAAATCTGATGATGCATAGTGGCAACTCCTCCTCTTCTTAATGCCTACTCGTTCATCATCAAATTTAACATACACCACTTTAGGAAACTTGTCCTTTTCAGGTATTAATATTTCTGTCACAGTACCAACAACACCATTAGCTAAACCATCATTAACATCCACATTTTTACACAACATAACACGTGCTCATTTGCCCAATAACAACACTTCTGATAAGCAGGTATTTGAAGCTTTTGCATGACTCCCTTCTAACAACCTCAATTTTCCGTTTTTTTTATCATTTACATAATCCTGTGCCCCAATTCTAACAAATTCAGGACAAGTCTGATATAATTGATGAATA
This sequence comes from Poecilia reticulata, assembly GCF_904066995.2. Lineage (NCBI taxonomy): Eukaryota > Metazoa > Chordata > Actinopteri > Cyprinodontiformes > Poeciliidae > Poecilia > Poecilia reticulata. The sequence continues at coordinate 12,419 of NW_027675131.1, read as the reverse complement.
TTGTGCTCGCTCACTTGTTTATTAGTCGCAAATATGTGCAAGGCTGAGCTAACCTCACCCGTTTCACAATGTTTTAAAATGTTTATATCATCCGCCAGCATTGGTGTACTTTTGGAGCGAGTTCTCATCCTGTTAAGCAGTTGAGAAAATACAGCATCTTTTTGCCTCACAATTTCAGTTAATTCTACAATTTGAAATAACTCTGACCATATATTTGTGGCAACACCCTCAGCGTATATCGGCTTACCTCGAACAGGGGGGAGCTGATAGACATCGCCGACAGTAATTATACTGATACCCCCATATACTTTCGTGGTTTGTTTAATCTGACGCAATCGGCCGTTAACATATGATAAGAGATTGTGATCAACCATTGATATTTCATCTATAATAAGAAGTTGAAGATCACTATATTTGACACGCAAGGAATTTAGTTTATCTTCGCCCAAAGGAGTATACGGTAGGCGTACATCCTTTCCAATAGAAAAAGTGGTGTGGATTGTTGTCGCTTCTAAATTATACGCAGCAATGCCAGTGGGAGCTGTCAGTAATACGCATGTATTATCAGGAAACCTACACACAATGGACAATAACCATTTTGATTCATGTTCAATTGCCTTAATTAAATGACTTTTACCTGTACCGGCACCCCCTGTAATGAATATGTGCAATGGTTCTGGATTTTTTCCATTAACCTTATTTAAACACCACTGCCGGATTTGATAAAAAACAGAAAACTGTTTTTCATTCAAAGATCTAATCAACGCAAGGCCTTCAGATCTACTCATTTGTTTTTTCTCAATACTGAAATGTCTTTAGGGTTAGAACTTAAATCAGGAATATGTTCCTGAGCATCATTATCTATTGGTCTTTCTTTTCGTAATTCCACACACTCCAAGCGTTCCAATTCAACCTCAGGACACAACTCAGCCCATGTATCCTCGAGCATTACATCACCAGTAACATTGTCCACAGCCTCAAAATGATCAGATTCCAACTCAAATTCACTCCTATTTAAATCTACAACAGACTTTACATAATGTTTTGTTCCATCAACAAATCCAATAACACCAGTTCTGTAAAAGTCACCATAGGTTTCATAATGTGCAGGTTTAAGTTCACTATCAAAGCGATAAGGCAGAAATAACTGCATTATACTTTGATAAAACTTTTCTGGCTGTTTCGTTTCAGAGAAACGTGCATATCGAACAACTGCTGGTTTTGTCCGAGTTCTTTTTACAACAATCCCAAAACCATTGTTCAACTTTACTGAATTTCTACATTTCTCATTTTTTGACAAAACACGATACTCTGAAGCAAACGTAGCCAGGCACATATCAGAAAACACATCTTCATTCGGCCTATTCTTATAGCGGTCAACTATACCGGTCATAAACATGTCTTCTGGGGTAAGATCCTGAGAAGAAGCTTTTTCTCTCAAAACAGAGATGGGTAAACTCATTTTCACAATATTATCACCTGTTGGAATAAAAACAACTTTCCGAGAGCACTCCTTTAAATGCATGTTAGTCAGTCGGTACACGGCTTCTTGAGCAGAAACATCCCGGTTATGTAAATAGACACTACCGAGTGTCTTTAAAGCCTCTTTAGCACTAACATTACCATCTTTAGCTGCTTCTCTCTGCGCATTTCCCAACAGAAGGCCAATTTCACGCTCACTTATGGACATGTAAGATACTATATAAACACAGCATGCATATGCATCAACACAGTACTGGATATCAATATTTGCATTCCAAGCTTTTAACAGCAGCCTGCTATATTGATTAATGCAGATTTCATTAATTTGTCTTTTCAACACGACATGAGTATTCCTACTGGATCGCTTATATGCCGTTTCAAATAAACCTTGACTTATCCCCAAAGCTTGAAACATTTCTTCAACAGTAGTATATGTACAGTTCTCATCCAAGATGGCATTCTTTACACTAGTTAAAATATCGGTTGCTCTATCTCTCTCAATTTGTTCCCAACTTTTCTTGTCCTTGCTAAGACATTCACAATCTGCCTCATCAGTTTTATCCAAATTGCATTTGCAAGTCTTCACTGGATCTTGATATTTTTCACCGCGACAAATAAAGGTTCGGCAAGATGCAGGCCGTGGGAAATTGAAACGACAAACGGTTTTTTTCTTTTTACAAGATTTTGAATGTCGTTTTGAATGCTGCTGTACAGATGTAACAACTTCAAACAACGGATCTTCTTCAGTTGGAATTTCACATGTTACATACTTATCAATAAATGCAGTAACCTCTTCATCTGTGTTCTTGTCCAGAATTGGAGCACCAGAAATCCAAAAAAGGCAATGACAATGGGGAGAACCACGCTGCTGGAATTCTACACGATAATAGTAGTCTTCAATTTTTCCAATTGGATTTGAAGGAGACATTAAAACTTCTTTAACAAAAACATGCCATCTAAAATCAAACATTCTGGCAGCAGTAACAGGATTTTGACGCAGCAATTCACACTTATCTGCCCACTGCAACTGTTCCAAAGTCTGCGTTCGCCCTTCCTGCTTCAAAATGCTGTAAAGTAAATTTTTCCATCTCATATCAGCAGAAGAAAATGAGGCAAACCATGTGGGTTTTCCCAACATTCTAACACAAGCTAGCAAGTCGCGTTGAGCCGACTGCCAGAAGGCAGGTGTGCCTCGAATAGGTTTCAAGAAGCGATACCCATCATCAAACTGTAACAACTTATTTAAAGAGTCCTCATTTTTTAATACCTCAGTCATATTTTGAAATGTAGGACTTGTGCCTTTACGCAATGCTATAGACACTTTAGAGACAACTTGCTCCAGTTCTGACATGTATTGAGCAAAGAAGATGTATTCTACATTACGTGCAAATCTACCATCAGCATGAAGAAGTCTGTTATTAAAGTAGCGGCTTAAAGTCAAACGATATTGCCGCTTTTCATGGTATGTATTATACCCCAAAGGAAACAAAACAGGGAAACATTTTGCTTCATTTGTACAATCAGAAATCAATTTAACCGGGTTATTATTTTCACTTGGTGCAATATTCAACACATTATCAACATATTGATCCAAAGCTTCTTGTCCTATATCTACTGGCATAAGACAAGTGTCCTGGAACATGCAATGTTGCTGTCTGTCATGTAAAAGGTCATCATCATTTTCATCTATGGACATGTCCTCATCTTCTTTAACACTTTCATTCTTTATTAAAACAGAACTATTTTCTTCTGGAGAAAACTCATTGATCCAGATTCATTGAACTCTACATCTTTATAATGAGAATTACAATGATTCAAGTACCGAAGAGCTTCCTGGACATGCATTGTATCGACATACTGATAATCATAATGACCTTTGTATGTCAATTTACGCTTCAACTTCACAGGTAACAAAGAGCCTTCCATATTACTTCTTGGCAACAGGCTGCAAGTTTCAACTATATTTGTAGGGACACATGTAACGGGTCCATGCACTCCATTTTGTCCACCTTTGGGCAAAGCCAGCATTTTCATAAATGGTATATGTAAAGCAATTAAGTGTTGCTCCAAAGTATTCAAACATGCCAACTGAGGTGGGATGGGATCAACAGATAAATTATTACATGAACTTTCTGGGGGTATTTGACCTTTGCTCATTTTATAATGGCAAGAATAACAGATATACAGCCTATTCCGACAGGTATTAAGAGTGCATGGAGATGCACACACATCGTCACACCTATGCACATAATCGTCACTTATACATTTATCTGCAATTAAAGACATTTCTTTAGTTTTTCTGTACTGGTCTTTGTGACAGTTCAATATCTGATGCTTGAACAACAGACGAAAGCAAACGCAACAAACAAAATTTGGCCCCTCTTTTACCTTCTCCAAAAATTGTGCAACAACAAAATCAAACTCCTTTGACTTTTCTTTAATCTCCCGTCTTTTTAGCTTTACATCTGATATTATGTGCAACTTATGTCCTGGATAAAGGTATTTCTTTTTATTTGATTCTTTTACTTTTGTCTATGAGATTCATTTTCATTATACTTTTTAATGCTCATTTGCTTCAGTTTTTCTCGATAAGATTCGTCTTTCTTATATTTTGCAATGCCAATTTGCTTCAGTTTTTCTCGATAAGATTCGTCTTTCTTATATTTCGCAATGCCAAGTTGCTTCAGTTTTTCTCGATAAGATTCGTCTTTCTTATATTTCGCAATGCCAATTTGCTTCAGTTTCTCTCGATAAGATTCGTCTTTAGTATATTTATTAATAGTCCTCAGCTGAACCTTTTTGATAAGTCTCATCATCATATTTTGTTCTACTCGAGTTTTTCTTCTTTTCCTTGTATAAAAAATTTGTCTTGTATTTGTTATTCTGCTTAAATTTTATTTTTTGCATATATGTCATTTGAGTTTTGTATTTGATCATTTCCTTCCCATTCCTTTTTTGTCTTAAATACATAGAAAAACTGTAGTTTCTTTTATTGCTCGTTACAGTTTGTTTTGTATCTTTCTGTACTTGGGAAGATCTTGTTTGAATGGATTTTGTCTGTAATGAACCACTTGGATTACAAAGTTCAAAGCAACAGTCTTTATTAGCCTGCTTTACACACATAACAGCATCAAAATGATTATTACAGTTTTGAAGATACAGAGCTTCATGAGTAAAATTACTGTTATTTGAACTGTATTTGCTCCACTGTGTGCCATTAAATACATAAATGTCCAATCCCAACATGATTGCAGCAGATTTAAACTCAATTTCGGTAGCATAGTGACCCAAGTACTTCATCTGTGACTGGTTAACATATTCTGACACAGAAGCATAATCTCTTCCCAGAAACTCTTCACATTCTTCTATATTCTTGGTTATATATGAAACTACAGCAAGTCTAATTTTACGGTGATTATTCTGTGAACCGCTGAGTACATGAGATATAGCTCTGAAAAAACTGTTGGCATCATTTACAATATTTTTAGTTTTACACACACTTCCTAAAGGCCCTCCCAATTTTACTGGTTGGAAATTGTTTTCTTCAAAGTCTATTTTTAGTTTGTTGCACAGAGTTTTAGCAGTAACTTCAGACAGGGGAGTAAATAGCAAAGTCTCTTGATCATCTTGCACAATACCCACACACTCCTCTTGCACAAAACTCTCAGTTTTGACCATCTCTACAAGAGCGATCTTTTGTTTTGCAATAGCTTTCCGAGTTTTACATTTCCCAGAAACATCTTGATTTGTGCAATAACCATAACATATTTGTGACTTGGGCTGCTTTACACAAAGAACATTCTCATAATGATTACCATTAATATTTTGCAAATAGAGACCATGATTGCACAAACTGTTTGTAGATGTATATTTAAGCCATTTATCACTACAATAAGTAAAGATATTTATGTCAAAAAGTCAGCTGCTGCTTGAATCTCTACTTCAGTTGCCCAACTGCCAACATATTGCATCCTTGAAGTCCTAATATATTCTGACATGGAACAGTACTCATTTATGAGAATACTTGTATACATTTGGAAATTCTTTTTCAACTGGTTTGTGACAGCAAGCCGAATTTTGCGATGAGATTTCTGATTGCCACTGACAGCTTGACTAAGTGCTCTAAAAAAGCAGTTTCCATCACCTACTATTTTTTCTGTCATACATGGCACACCCAGTTCACCAACCACGCAAGAGACAGAATGTGCCCGTTCAAACTCTACATTCAACTTGCCACACAATGACCGTGCAATGTCTTCAGAGATGGGGTTAAAATACAATTCCTTATTTTGGACATCAGTAACAACCACATCATCATCACCATCATCCCTGTTTGATGTTTGCAGTTGTAATGAATGTCCTCCATAAGAATCCTCCTGTATATCACCATTGCTCCCTTCAAACAGACTAGTGCTACTTGGAACAGCAGCTGAATGTTCAGATACACTTTTACTTGAGTCCATCTGAACAATATCAACTCCACTGATCTCAAAAAACCTCCGAGTGACATTCAGTTCAGCAGAAAGCCTTGTAAGATATGCAAAGACATCATCTATACAGTTAAAGTAAAGAACAACGCTCTTACCATGTGCATCTACCATGCCCTCATTGTTACGTGCATGGGAGTCTACAATAGCATAACGCCCACTATTACTGATGAGAGCGCAAGTACTGCCACATACTGTCATAAAGCAGGTTTCATACTTTCCACACATCTTACTCAATCCATCCCGGAGAGTAGTAAGCACACCCTCCTCTATTAACTGTCCTCCCACTATATCCACATCTCCAGAAGCATAATCTGCATGATAAAAACATTCAAAATGCTGTCCATCAACATGAATATTTTCAGGCAAGTCTGGAATAGCAAGAAGCTCATGTCCACCACTGATTAAATGGCCGTCATGCAAAGCTGTGTACAGCTTATCACCTGCAGTCACTACATTGTCCAATATCTCAATATTCCACGAAAAAACGCTTTTCAGTGTGTGCTTTGTTAAAGCAACAAGACTAATGGCTGCACACTGAAGTCCACCATATGTAAAGCGATCCTCACCCTGATGAAATGACCCACTGAATGATGCAACATGGCTACTGGAAGCATGGCATGCATCTGTAGAGTGTGTGTCTTCAGTCAGTGCTGTGCATGTTTCCATATTACTGCACATCTCTTTTACAGAAATGGCATAGATTGCATATTCGGTTGCATTAAGGATTCCCCAAGTTTGTTCAAATGAACCATTAAATCAAGTAAGCTTGTGTTAAACACCACTACAGGTGTACTGATTCTGATGCTAAGCCCTCCGAATTCCGTGTTCCAAAGTCTACAACAGCAAAGTACTCTCCATGCTGGATTACCAGGTAGTTGCATCATGAAGAGAAAGATACACATTCCATTTCTCATCAAATACATTTGTAATAGTTCAAAGAGTTCCCCCTCCTGGTCAAAATCACATGTCACCATGTCACAAATTCCTACATTCCACTTCCCACCAAAAATAGTCTGATCTTGAACAACTTGCACAACTCTGGCTTTGAGCCTATGCTGGGTCTTTCTCGAGCATATATTCCGCCAACTTGCGACCTTGCACAGAGACTTCATCTACATCTGACGTCTTCCAGGTACAATGGGGAGAAATGTAATGTTTTATTGCGGCTACATACTGCATGACATGGGGTCCAGATGTAGACCGATTACTACCAAAAAATGTCCCTGGGACAAGAGCCGACTGCAACCCCTCGACACCTACATAAAGATCGTCTTACCTTTGGATGACGTCGGCGTGCACTGGCATCATTCCTCTCAAGCGTCTAGAATGGAAATTTTAAAAACGTTAAGACTTCTATATTTTCACTTTATTAAGTCTTTTTCCTTAAATGAAAATGCTTAGCGGACTGCACAAAACATTACTTAAGTTATTCATATCTCAATAATTGTAAAATATATGCACATAATTTGAATGTTTCTTTTAGCATTTCTTACAACATAAATAACTAACATGTACAAGCAATTAAAGATTATTGTAGTGAGGTTCCAGCTAAAATGTGTATTACAGTGGTCCTGCAATCAGTGTTTTTCTTTGCATTCTGTTAATTGGTTATAATGTCAGAGACACAAAATTTCCCTACAGTCTAACTCTCATCTAAAATATGTTAGAAAGCAAGCTTGCATTACTTTTTCTCCAAAAGACAATCAGATAACATTAACATGATACCCATCTATATTTATTTTGTACATAGTATACCACATGTACCATTACTTTTTATATACATATTTGTGCTAACACAGCAGTCACCATTAAGCTCCAAACAAATGACGCATTTCCAGTAAACTATGAATCATTTAGCACATTACTTCAAAGTATTTAAGAAAGTAGACATGCACAACTGATACATCCAAAAAATAAAATGTACACACTTCCAACACAATTGAAAACCTCACCCTTTTCTGCTGCATTTATGTTCAAATCAAAATAAGCATGATCTCTTGAGCATTTTGGGCCTAAAATATTACTAAGATTTCCTCTTTATTTAGAGTTCTACATCTACTCAAGCTAACACTACATCTGAAACATTGTTACAATCCAAAGAAATATCTTTTGATTATCTTAAATAGTTAATTGACATTTCAGTAATTCATTGAGGGGATTCTGATTAATTGCTTACACTTTGTTACTTTTTGTACAGATAATCTGTCCCTGCAAAATATTTACATGTAACGTTTCATCTTATGGAATGAAACTATCCACATTATGCATAACACATTAAACAAATAAGTTATACTGTATTATTCCAAATAAATTAGATTTTATGACAATTAGAAAGTATTTTTCTTATTACACACAACGATAAACATCACAATACATACCAACTGGCTGGGAGGACTCGCCGACAGACCAAGACAGTTCAACATCTCCTGAGATCACAAGGCAGCACATTGCAGACAGACATCTTGGTGCTTTAGCTTTAGCTTCAACCTAAAACCAAATGAAACCAAGCAAAATATTAAACTTGCTTTGCAAAAGTCAACAAAGATTCAATATAACGTGTTTTCAGTTAAAACACAACTCATATTTGTTATACATTAACCTTAATTTGCAAAATACTTTTATTCTACAATAACAAATTATTAACTTATGCTTTCACAACCTGCTGTCTCCCAGCTGACTTCTTTTGATGTTCCACAGACTTGTCTGTAACAAACATTTCAGGTTTGGATTCTTTATAAAAGAAAATACTAAGATGGTAAATGGTACTTCCAGTCTTCTGCAAATTACCTCATTGCCTGTGTGAACATCTGAAAGGTCTGATGGAGAGACCGTTCCATGGCAACCAAGATATCAGGTGAAAAACGGGAAGATTCAACAGAACGGAACACTTTCTTAACGATACTGGAGTCCCATCAATCTGCAAAATTTTAATTAAGATACCATAACATTTACAATTAGATCTTATAAATCGTACAAGCCTCAAATACCTTGTGATGAACCACCCTTGTCCAGTGAATCAGAAGATTCCAATTCCCTGAGTGGTTCCTCTGTAAGATAGAGCACATATGAGTTGTTTAAGATATTTAACAGTAAAGAAACATCTTTCTTCTACTGCAAGGAAACTGCAAATATATTGATACCTTTCTGCAGATCTCACAAGAGTCCACTCTGAAGATGGCAAAGATGGAACTCTTCTTTCCTCCCCTTTCACGACAATGCGAGGAACAAATCTTGGCTTGTAACCAGTAGCTGCCTGACTCTGTACCGGTGGCTTTGGAGTTGACATTTCGAGATATCGATAAGCAAACATCCACATGAGTTTCTGGAGAATGGGCATGCCGTGTCATCGCTGAGGTGGATCTGCAAACATTACAATGAGAGATAAAATTAACATTCCATAGAAATGCACAATTTACCTTCCTATTTTGAAATGACTATGTACTACGCCATCAGGGCTCCACAGATTGAGACGCTTCAGAGGAAGTAGTCAGCTACAGGAAAATAGGGGATACCTGAAAGACCAGGATAAAAAAAAATAAAAATCATACATTCCGTTCATCAAACACAACATACAAAGACCTATAATACATTTTACCAAAGAGAAACGTATTAAATACTACCAAGCTTTGCTGCCCTGCGATGAAATTCTTGCTGAAACAAGTTCTGCTTCTCTAGGGATTCGTCAAGCGCAGGGGGAAGCCAGTACAAAAAACCTAAGAAAAACAACCCATTTAGACATTTATGCTTATATCACCGTTTCTCAATTCCACACCTCAGTGACCATTGCTCTGCATTTTACATATGTCTAGAGAAGGGAATACCAAAACATGCTAGAAAGTGGTCTCTGCAAACTAAAATTAATGAACATGCTTTACATTCATGCTGAAAACACAGTACATACCTTAGCCACATACAAGACGGTCAAAAGGTACTTTTCAAATTCCTCTCCCGCTTCCTCTGGATTAAGGGATGCAGTAAGATTATTTGAAGGAGCCGTCACACAGACAGCATCAGATGACGGGGAACAACAGCGTGGTAGCCTCAATGCGCAAGTCAGCTGCAGACGCACCAGGATGCACATCACTCCAAAATCAATGCACCCATCCGAAATCTTAACAATCCCATCAGCAAACGATCGCAGATGAGACGCGCCAATCAGCAGCACAAACTTTAAAACAGAGAAAAACATAGAAAGATAGAAATATGTAAACATTCCATTTGAAATAAATTCTAATTACACTTACTTTTCCATCAGAGCCATCTCCGAAATTACAAGCTTGTGACAATGATGGTAAATGAACTAGAGGCCAGTCTTTAACTCGATGTCGCCAGCCGGTTCCACTCCCTATTGAAGAACAAGCAAAAATAGAAATAAGTATTTTAAAACAAGTTAAATATGTACTCTGAATATTTCATATGATACAAATATATCACATTTAAAAAATGTAATTAAAATAAACACCACGTGAAAACAAAATCACTGGAAGTCACTGGGATTCCTACTCGGACTCGAGCTGTTTCCATCGTCGGAGAGCAGCCAGAGATCTTCGATAAGATTTCCTCTAGGCATCTGCATTAAACATTAAGGATTCAGTGGAATACAGATTTATAATGATACAGCAATATAATTGAAAAATGTATTAAAAACAAAAAATATTAATCACTCCACAAATTTAAAGATTTTTGCATTGCTTTATAAAAAATAAAATGTATTTTTTTAAATCATAGCTTTCATAATTTACATTATGTAAAAATGACAATCACTAAAAGAAATCCAGCAGTAGAAAATGTACCAACTAAAATAGTTAATTCTAAAAAGCAAACAAAAAAGCAACCTCAAAACGCAGCTTTCATAGCTTAAAACCCCTAATTTTCCTTAAAAATGAATTAAATCCAAAAAATACCCATCAAGTCTCAAATTTGAATGAGGATACTACCATGTTTCTCATGAATATCACGTATTATACTAATTAAAAATATCGACTACAGATACACAACCTGAATGAACCAAAATGCAGATGGTAATCAGTAACTGGTTTTTTCAGTTAAAAACGGAGCAAAATGGATCATAGCTATGTGCTTAAGCCCTAAATGGGTCAGTGTAGTTAAATTATAGTTAAGTAAGGGTGTCAATTTAACATATGATCCATAATGTTTTGGCAAAAATGACTTGATATAATATTGGGGATTTACCCAGCATTAAATGAATTATAAATAACCATTTGGTGTTACAAACTTCATCTTATACAATAAGACTAATGAACATTTTCAAAGGCCTGAATGCTAATGTTATTAGCAAGCATTTTTTTAAACTGCATAAATCCTCATCCTGAGCAACATCTGAATTCTCCGCCTGGTAAATAACACTTGTCTGCAACCCAGTAATATGGAAGTCTACGGTAGCTCTGAAGAAACTTTTCTTCCATTTAATCCACTCGAACCCTAAGCAAAAGGATAAAGATTTACTGTACTCTGGAATCCAACACTACAAAAAGGTGCTTGGTGTACAATATTCTGAATTAACTTCTATATTATAGTAGAAATAGATACAACTACACTGGACACCAACTACATCCAAGTAGCTAGCCGCTACAAGCCGACTCCATCCAAGTAGCTAACGGCTACGAGCCAACTACATCCAAGTAGCTAGCCGCTACAAGCCAACTCCATCCAAGTAACTAGCAGCTACTAGCGGCTACGAGCCGACTACATCCAAGTAGCTAGCCGCTACAAGCCAACTCCATACAAGTAACTAGCGGCTACAAGCCGAAAACATCCAAGTAGCTAGCCGCTACAAGCCGAAAACATCCAAGTAGCTAGCCGCTACAAGCCGAAAACATCCAAGTAGCTAGCCGCTACAAGCCGAAAACATCCAAGTAGCTAGCCGCTACAAGCCGAAAACATCCAAGTAGCTAGCCGCTACAAGCCAACTCCATCCAAGTAACTAGCGGCTACTAGCGGCTACAAGCCGACTACATCAAAGTAGCTAGCCGCTACAAGCCGACTCCATCGAAGTAACTAGCGGCTACGAGCCGACTACATTCAAGTAGCTAGCCGCCACCAGCCTTTAAGTTAATGCAAATGAATAAAGCTCTACACTTGTTTTCAAACGCAACAAACGTCAGTCATAACATCTTTAACAAACACATGCAAAGACTTACCTCGACGAAAATATCCTCGAAGAATTGATGAACCAACAAAATATGCTTAAAAGCTATTCAGTAAAGTTCCGTCTGGTGTTTGAAAAGTTTGCTAACTCGAAGCTCACACGAAGCTAACTCAGAGCGTGTCTGTACAAGACTGACTCATTTCTCAAGGAAGACCGTAAAAATGGCCACTCAACCGATTGTTTAAAAAAAACCAACCAATGACATAACAGCATAACTCTACTTCAACCAATAGAGCAAACTGTGCATGACGTCACCGGACTATACACGTTCCTCATTC